>NW_013665916.1:448736-453510 GCF_000517525.1 Limulus polyphemus
AACTCGACTTTGATAAACGTTAGGATTCACAAAACCATCCAAGTCAGAACTCGACTTTGATAAACGTTAGGATTCACAAAACCATCCAAATCAGAACTCGACTTTGATAAACGTTAGGATTCACAAAACCATCCAAATCAGAACTCAAATTAGGATCCACAAAACCATTCAAATCAGAACTCAACTTTGATAAACGTTAGGATTCACAAAACCATCCAAGTCAGAACTCGACTTTGATAAACGTTAGGATTCACAAAACCATCCAAATCAGAACTCGACTTTGATAAACGTTAGGATTCACAAAATCATCCAAATCAGAACTGGACTTTGATAAACGTTAGGATTCACAAAACCATCCAAATCAGAACTCAACTTTGATAAACGTTAGGATTCACAAAACCATCCAAATCAGAACTCGACTTTGATAAACGTTAGGATTCACAAAACCATTCAAATCAGAACTCAACTTTGATAAACGTTAGGATCCACAAAACCTGCCAGCTCAGAGCTCGTCTTCTGATAAGCTTAAAATTCATAGAATCAGCCTAGTTAGAATTTTTTCTTCTAATAAAATTAAGTTAAGATCCACAAGAAACAGTCAAATCAGAGTTTGACTCTGAAAAACGTTTTAATTCTTAAAATGTTTAGATTCAGAAGACCAGAAAGTCAGAGAGCTATAGTTATAATATAAATGAATCAGAAAACACTTAATTCGTGAAATTTGATGTCATAATCGCAATAAAAAATAATAGCTATTTAGATGCGTGTACCTTGAAACAATATAGGTTATTCATATCAAACTACACGAAAAACGTTCGTTAAACGTTCCTGCCTTTATGCACAAGTTTACAGTGTTATTAGATATAATGTAATGAGACACTAGAGAAACCTGTTATACGTAGCACTGGGTCATACTCCGAACATGTGACATTAACACACATTACATCCAATATCAGTGCACATCCAACTATAAGGTGGAGCTCCACATCTCACTTGTTTTGTTTGTTTGTAGTTAAGGACAAAGCTGCACAATGCGCTGTCTGTAATGTCCCCACCACGCGTATCGAAACCGGTTTCTAGCGTTATAAGTCCACAGACATACAGCTGCGTCACTGGAGGGTACGTGTGTCATTTCTTTTTGGAATTTAGTCCTTGTATGCCAATAAAGTACATGCTTTCATTGATATTCATATATATCTCGTTCAAAAATCGAAATAGTTAAGTGAAGATATCACTTTAAATTACCATAAAACTAACGGTGCATGAATGTTTGTAAAAATCTCTGACTTTCGGTACAAGTTGGCGATGTGACTTCATGTTGGATATTCTGGAAAGTAAAATAAGCTATAACGGTTATATGTTTTTGCGATGTCCATTAAAACAACACTTGAAAAACATTAAACGCATGATTATTCAGTAGTAATAAGACCAGATAACTTTGAAGTATAAAACAAATGATATATTGTTTTCAAGATTGAACAACAACATCAATTTTATGGTGCGAAGACGTCAGATTTCATCGTATCTGTTTATTGATATTATAATGTGAAAATATGAATTTTTTTTGGATTCATTGCTTTTTATACGAAACGTAGAACAGTGCCAACTTTTATTGATTCGAGCAATCAGAAAACTTTGAACAATACTTCTAGTTTATCAGTTTTGTGATAGTTAAATTATTATTGATTCTATACTTTATAATTTCCTGTTTTGCTGTTTCTACTCGTTTCGAGTTTTATCTTCGTCTAATTGTTATACTTAAGTTCATTTATATAATGTTGATGTATTATTATTATTAGTTGTTTTTTCTTTCGTGGAATTACCCAGTAGCAGGAGCAAGTGAAGAAATATTGAAACTGTCAACAAAGAAAGTCGTATTTTTCCAACATATCACTTTTTCTATCAATCAGAGTTCAGTGAACTGTATGAAAAAGTCAAGTACAAAAAATAAAAAATTGTAATACAATACAAAGCTGCCTAAGCTTAACAAGCAGAAACTTTCCAAATTCAGATGGTATAATTTCAATGTTATTTTAAAATATGCGATTTAAATATTCCGGCTTTTGACAGTATTTCAGTATCAGTTATAATAAACGTAATTTTATAGGCTTTAACTCAACAATAAGCATTGCAAGTTATAACAATGCATTGACTGTATATAGATATGTGTCTGACACTTGAAAACATTTGTTTGTTTTAACTACATCACAATAAGAGGAGTTTTAAGCAAGTTTTGTTTTATACATTCCAAAGATAACACAAGTCGAATTATATCGACAGCTATAATAACCAATAAAGAACAAAACCACTTATTATATAAGGACACTGATTACATGTAGTGAGCTTACGAACACGGCGCGTCCTATTGATTTCCATGTACTTACTGACCACTGTGGTCAGTCGAAAGCGATAACATCAGCGAAACTATATTATCAAGAATAATATTGATCGCCCATTCCTGAATCCACCTTGAACATAATTATTGACTTTTGTGCATTAACGAAATATTTAAGAATGATTGACATTTTCGTTGAATGTATAAAGTAATTTAATTTATAAGATAAAATCAGACCTACAAGGTTTATTATTTACTCAGTTTTCATTAAAATTCCAAAAAAAAACGTGGACAGAATAAATATTTATAACTCAGATAGATCAGTATCAAAGTTAAATAACTTAGGCACTGTTTCTTTCCTAAAAGTACAGTTTTAATTTTGGAACTGACTTTTTCTTTAATTTTGTTTGCGACTAAGATACAAAACGTTTTTTTCCAATACAACTTTAATTTTGAGATGCTTCAAATTAATCATTACTGAAGCTTATTATAGGAGTTTTTAAGTAACTGGAAAAGACTCGAATTAAACCCTATTAAATTTAAGAAATATATTTGATAAATATAGTTTCCGTCAAATTTTTATCGATAACTTTTTTATAGTAATAAGTGTCTCGAAGTTTACTAAAAAAATTTGCATGCTGCTTATTATTTCATGCTAAATATTTTGAATCGTTAAAAAACTCCGTTCCTTAAGCAGGATGTCCATATAAGTGAGTCAGACATTTATTACGTTACCAATAAGGTAAACAGATGCCTAAAAATCCACCTGAACACTATATGTACTGTAATTATGTAAAGAGGATTATTATAGTGACTAGTGGATGTAGGGCCTGGCATGGTTTGGTGGTTAGGGCACTCGACTCGCAATCTGAGGGTCGCTGATTCAAATCCCCCGTAACACCGAATATGATCGTCCTTTCAGCCGTGGGGGCGTTATAATGTGACAGCCAATCCCACTACTGGATGTTAAAAGAGTAAGTAGCCCAAGAGTTGGCGGTGTGTGATGCTGGTTAGCTGCTTTCCCTCTAGTCTGTCATTGCTAAATTACGGAACGGCTAAAGTAGATAGCCCTCGGATAGCTTTGCGCAAAATTTAAAACAAACCAATTGGATGTATACCGTAAAAATGAATTTTACGAATATTAATTATCTTTTTTTTTTCTGCTCTGGTGAAAGTGAAAATTTTTCGTCTTTCTTTTTTTCACAGAATAGTGTCCGAAGACTGTTTTTGTTAATCCTGATTCAAACTGAAAGCAACAGTTTATTATGCAATGAATTACAGATGGGAGACTAATCAAAAGCTTATTTCTGTGTATAGCTTCAATGCAAAATAATCTGTTTTACATGTCGATGTGACTAAAACTTTTGTTTCAGACAAGATTTCATGTTTTGTCGAGTTAGTGATAATAAAAGTTAGATTTTATAGAGAATAAAATGAATTATTTTAATGTTTATGATTGGTTGGTCTCACCTAACTTTTTACGCTTTGGTTCAGATGAAAAGGCGGTGGTTTTATTAACTTATGTGATTTTTGAAAAGTTTTTTTTCTTGAATGTATGAAACTTTCCAGACAGCAAAGCTCAGTCCATTTCGAGCGAAGAAATGTATTTTTGAAATATGTCACTTCTATTTAGCACTTATGAGAGGAAAAAGTCTCCAGGCGATCCAAGAATATCAGAACTTTAACTTTGTTCAGCTTTTTTTCTAGATTAAACTTTCGGTTTCTCATCAAGTTTTTGATATTATTTTACAATTGCAAGGAACATAGAATACATTATTCAGGCTAATAAGTGTAGATTTAAGATTCGTTTGTTTATCAAAGTGATAATTCATGGCATTATACCATTTTCATCGTTTTCAAAACATTGATTGATTAATTGAATTACAACTTGAAATTCGTTTAGTAGAATACTTTGCTATTTTTTAAATAAAAGCTTCGAATTTTGTTTCCAAGGTGTACTGATGTTTTATATATATTGTGGTAGGCAGGATCCTTTCTTATTTCTTTCAAGCAATCCATTTTAGAATCAAACAATTATAACTTTGAATTCAAAAACATACTAGGTGTGGGCAATAAATATCTCTCAAGTTGTAACAATTAATCTATCATAAAGTAATATACATATTTTTCTTATATAGTCTTGGTCAATACGTTTGCATATTTTGTGATAAATAAGATCATTATTATTAAAATTAGCGCTGTCAAACTGAGAAATCATGTTATATTAAACATTTAGAAATGTAATTAGTATAATGAGACAGGTTTTACGGACGTCTTGAACGATTTTTTAGAAGAACAAACAATTTTATCAGACACCTGTAGAAAAATGTGTAATTTATCACAACAAAACCTTACCAAAACATATATGATGACAAAATATAACATCAAATTATTATAAATAGCGTCTATAACCTTATATTGTTTGTTTGCAATTAAGCA
>NW_013665916.1:453849-466976 GCF_000517525.1 Limulus polyphemus
AAATAGCGTCTAATAACCTTATATTGTTTGTTTGCAATTAAGCACAAAGCTACACAATGGGCTACCTGTGCTCTGCCCACCACGGGTATCGAAACCCGGATTCTAGCATTGTAAGTCCGTAGACATACCGCTGTGCTACTGGGGGGGGGCATAACCTTATATCAGTTCATGTTAAACATTCAGTACTTGGTTGGTCCTCCTCGTACTCTAATAACCTCTGCAGGGCGACATGGCATGCTGTCGATGAGGTTATTGATGTAGTACACCATGATTTTATCCCAACTTGTCACTAGAAGGCGCTGCAACTCAGCTATAGTAGCTTGTTTAGGGTCGTGGTTATCAATTTTCCGACGCAGTCCTGCCCAACAGTTGTCAATGGGATTACAATATGGAGACTTTGCTTTCTATAGCCATCTTATAACGTTCTCCTGGTCGAGATAATTCTGTACAATACGCATACTGTGGAAAGTGGCATTGTCATCCTTAAACATAAGTTATTGCTAAACCTTGCCCTAGCATATGGCAAAAATATCGTCTCCATGTGATGCCTGTAGGAAACGCCATTTACATTTCACTAGAGGATATTAGAGCAATTTTTCCACCATAATGCATAACTGACGAAACACGTACTGCACCACCTCCTGTGTGTCCCTTGTGGGAAAGGCAGTCTTCTCTCATCTGTTCTCCAGGCAAACGACGAACACGAATCCTACCATCAGCTTCAATCTGTTTTCTGTAGTCCGATGACGTTTGAGAATTCTGGGGGTACCCTACTGTTCTGGTAATGTCGGTTTGCTTCATACCATTTCTGGACAGTCGAACAATTTGACGCTCTATAACTTCTGTCACGACGAGGCATGATTCTACATCAAGTACAGAGAAATTTTCTGAACAAAGTGTTGATCTGTTTCGAAAAAGACTGAACCAAGAGACTACCCAAAACGGGTGTGTATGTGTGTTTTGACGAACAAATGCTCAAAACAACTTAGACCAGAATAACAACACGTATATGTTTGTCCGGTCATACGCTGTGTTCTCTGTTATTACTCGAGCATTTACTCAATAACTATTCCAACATCAATAAAGAGTAGTATTTGAAAATGCTGGTTAAGACTGTAGATTCGGCTAGAATTGGGAAATTTGTTGCATGAAAAAGAAAATTCATATTTACATGAGAATTTCAATCAAAGCGAAAAATACGCAAACTTTAAGCCCTAATATGACCCGAAGAGAGCATAGTCATATAATGAGATATTAAATGATGGGGGGGATTTTTGAACATGTGGCAATGTGCAGAACAGAAATAAAGTGAACAGTTGAAGACCCCAAGCAGTGGGGTCATCTGAAAATTCCGAGATAAACTATCGTATGCCTAGTTCTCCACTGAGTTACAAAAAGATCAGTTAGGAGTGATCATGAAGGTCTCAAGATGTATCTTCATAAAATTCAGGTTTCTCGATATCCAATAGATGCCAAGAAAGTGACTAAACTATGACAATGAAGTATCCAATATAGCGAAGAACAAGAAGTTTTTCATGCCTCATATTGAAGTTGCTGGACTTAATTTAAAAATTCCTCTGTCTTTTAGCTTTAACTGTCAATAGGTGAATGTATCCATTTTAGGAGTTCAAAAATAAAAATCGATAGCAAACTTGTTTTTTTACTTACTTTGTGACTTTATGGATAAAAATGTTTTGGAAGATGTATGGTAATGAATCTCTTTTTCTGATAACAATTTTGCTAACATTTCAAAAGCTGTAAAACATACTTAAGATCTAGGTTTAGAGAATGAATATTGTAAATCCAGATATGTACGTACTTGTTTTGACTAATGTATATGACGCCAAAAAGTTCATTATAAGTGTGCGGATAGAATTGAGTTTTCTTAACTTTATTTCAAATGTGCATCAAATAAAAATAACCAAACCACACCAGTTGAATACAACACAAAAGGCTTTATTACATATTATTGTATAATTAAATATACAGAAAAAGAAATTCCAATCTTTAACATCCACGATGTTTGTATGTAATTATAATTCTTCACATTCTAAGGTTTACTCAGTTGCTGAGGGATAAGTACATTTGGAGTGGCGTGAAACAAGCCTCATTCCTTGTTTTGAGATACTTAGTTGTATACAAAAGTCGAAACATTTGATCATGTCCTGTCATGACAATTTCTAACGTAAAACTTGAACTGAAATATTTTCCTTAGTTTGTCTTTTAATATGCATATACACACACATAGAAATCACGCGAGTTCCTTCCCTTTATTATCTTGGTTTTAAAATTAAATTTAAAATTTTGTATACTTTGCACAAATTTTATACGCATCCAGTTCAGCAAGTTGCAGTCTGGAAGCTTGTATACCAATGCAATATCTATTATTCACACAAACACGTACATATAAAAATCCATTGAATATATCAAGTTGCTGCGAACGAGATACGTGGCTGGCTACATTACAGTTATGCTACATCCGGGTGATCAGACACCTACTCCATTATTCAAAAGGATATGAGTCAGAAAAGTTAGGTTAGCGGGAAGAAGCTTGCTAGTAGCAAATAATCTCTACTACTGTATACATCAGGGCGTACTTTACAGGTTGAGACAGCCATTAACATGACTTGTAGCTTAGTGATCTCAACAATAGCTCTAAGAAACGTCAATATTATCATACCTACAACCGTTATTGCAAAATGTTAAACAGTCCTTCGTTTCTACGAATTAATGTGGAAATAATTATATATATATATATAATTACTCTAAAACAATAGATTATTTCATATATATACTTGTGTATATTTTCTATAACATAGTAGGCGTGTGTTTGTACGTGCGTGTGTTTTACCTTCAGAAATAAACATTGCATACAACATAGATAATTTGATAAACAAATTGACAATAAAATTATATGATAAAGAATTATTCAATAAATCTTGCAAACCGCCTTAAAACAGTTTATATAAGTCCTGGATTTTAAAACTGTTTAACCGAGATAATAAAGTTGCACATCAATCATTCTATTTTCGCGAGAAAACACCCAAAATACATAAAACTTATGAAATTTTCATTTCACTTTCTTAATAAGATGCACTTCATAAAATAATCTTTTTCAAACTTTCAAGTTCTATAATGTAAAACATTAAAAAAACTTTCAAAAATAGCGTGACTTAATTTAGTTCTCAAAACTTTTAAAATATTGATACATGACATTTTGTTTACAAACCCGCTACCAGGCTTTCATGTTACTAGTTGCTTGTTAGTCACTGTGTTTACAAACCCGCTACTACGCTTTCGGTGTTACTAGTTGCTTGTTACTAACTGTTTTTATAAATCCGCTACCAGGCTTTCGGTGTTACTAGTTACTTGTTAGTCACTGTATTTACAAATCTGCTACCAGGCTTTCGGTGTTACTAGTTACTTGTTAGTCACTGTGTTTACAAACCCGCTACCAGGCTTTCGGTGTTACTAGTTACTTGTTAGTCGCTGTGTTTACAAATCCGCTACCAGGCTTTCGGTGTTACTAGTTACTTGTTAGTCACTGTGTTTACAAATCTGCTACCAGGCTTTTGGTGTTACTAGTTACTTGTCAGTCGCTGTGTTTACAAACTCGTTACCAGGCTTTCGGTGTTACTAGTTACTTGTCAGTGGCTGTTTTTACAAACCCGCTACCAGGCTTTCGGTATTACTAGTTGCTTGTTAGTCGCTTTGTTTACAAACCCGCTACCAGGCTTTTGGTGTTAAAAGTTACTTGTTAGTCGCTGTGTTTACAAATCTACTACCAGGCTTTCGGTGTTACTAGTTACTTGTCAGTCGCTGTGTTTACAAACCCGCTACCAGGCTTTCATGTTACTAGTTACTTGTCAGTCGCGGTGTTTACAAACCCGCTACCAGGCTTTCGGTGTTACTAGTTGCTTGTCAGTTACTGTTTTTACAAACCCGCTACCAGGCTTTCGGTGTTACTAATTGCTTGTCAGTCGCTGTAGAGATTCACTCTAATGTTACAGAACAAAACGAACATGCAATATACAGTACGTAGAATAACGAGAAACAAGTTGTATTAATAAACATTATCGTCGCTTTTTTTCACATATATTTTGTTAGAAGTTATAAAATGTGTCAAGTTGTTATTTCTTGTACATGTATTTTATGGCTCTTGAGATTTTTTTATTATAGACTCGTGCTTTTATTATAGTTTTTATCATTTATATGCAGCTTTCTGAAGTTAAGATTACCTATTGAAACTGGTTAGATTCGTTTACGCTCCTTATCACTTTGCTACTGACTAGGTTTATTCTATCTACTATGAGACTGGCTAAGTTAAGTTCGTTTACACTCTTTATTACTTTGCTACTGACTAGGTTTATTCTAACTACTATGAGACTGGCTAAGTTAAGTGTGTTTACACTCTTTATCACTTTGCTACTGACTAGGTTTATTCTATCTACTATGAGACTGGCTAAGTTAAGTTCGTTTACACTCTTTATTACTTTGCTACTGACTAGGTTTATTCTATCTACTATGAGACTGGCTAAGTTAAGTTCGTTTACACTCTTTATTACTTTGCTACTGACTAGGTTTATTCTATCTACTATGAGACTGGCCAAGTTAAGTTCGTTTACGCTCCTTATCACTTTGCTACTGACTAGGTTTATTCTATCTACTATAAGACTGGCTATTCGTTTATTATGTTTACCACTTTGCTACTGACTAAGTTCTTTTAATATATTTACTACTTTTAAACTGGTTGTTTTCCCCTAGTGATTTTATTACATCTATATTAGCTTAATATGTCTATTCCTCTTATACTTGCCTAGTATGTTTATAGAGTGGCTTGATTCGGTTAGTATGTTTACCGTTTACAGATTGGCTGAATTCGTTTAGCATGGTTACTATTTTTAAACTGGATAGATTAGTTGCTAAATGTATATTCTGAAGTTACTTGTGGCCTTAAGGCTACAACATATTGTTGCTTGCATCACCTATTGCATCATGGTTCTAAATAGAATTACCAAGTTCCAACAAAGCGATTGAATTGTAAAACAACTCTCAACTGTTCTTTTGAACACGAATATTAATTACTATAACCTCAAAATTTCGGATATATATGAAAAAAAAACGACACCTAGGATGCTTACAAGACTAACAATGAGAATCATTATTTTCATAGTTTCGGCCTTCTTAAAAAGAAGGGCTGCTTATGATTTATTTCGTTAAAATGAGGTATTTATGTCAATTGTTGAAGCTTTTATAAAATGTAAAAACTCGTGTTTTCCTTGAAAATTATAAAATAGTATTTCTATCAGTTTTATTTTATTTTATAATTTATATAATATAATAAATCTTTATTTTATCAACGAAAATTTTATATCAGGAAATCAATAACACAAAATGACAGTGACGTTTGTTTGTTTGTAACTAAGCACAAAGCTACGCAATGGGCAATCTGTGCTCTGCCCACCACGAGTATCGAAACCTGGATTCTAACGTTGTAATTCCACAGACATACCGCTGTGCCACTGGGGGGATGACGGTAACGTTTTAATACCGTTGACACTTCTGCAAAGTTAGGTTAATAATCTTATATTGTAATAAAAATGTCAATTCAAATAATATGTAAGCTGCTACATCATATATAATTATTAGAACAGAATTCTTTACACGTTTTACACACGAAATTGGCATGACTAAACATCTTTGATAGATTACGTATGTTTCAAATCACACATCAATTATGACACTTTTACAGAAGTGTTTTCTAATAAGAAAAGTTGGTCTCGAAGAAGACTGGTTCAAACAATATTTTATCAAGATGTTCGATTCTGAAACTAATAAATTTTAAAGTTCTTGAATTTTGCTGGAAATTAAAACTTTTGTGTTCGGGTATTTTATCATTAATTTTTGCTTTTTGATTTTGCTTCATTAGTTTTTTTATATCTGATATAAAATGTAACGCGTTTTCATTCATTTAAGCTACTAACAAAAAAGCTTACTCTTCTAATAAAAGTAAAGTTCAACTTAACAGTTATAATATCTATAATCTTTTATAATATCTATATACATGTACCTATATCCTAGTTAGCCCCTGAAGAAGAAAGGTCCATCCACCTTTCGAAAGCGCTGGGGTTGTAGGGGTTTATCATCTTGTACTTATATCTCGTCATTGATCCTACTAGTAGTAAGAAAGAAATTAAGTGCTTCTAATATTCAACTCTTATTTGCTTATAAGCAGTTAAATGCAAAAACACATCATCAGTGTATCTAAATGGCTATGTGAAACTAAACGTTAACTGGGAATGTTGGTTGATAATCGGAAGAGAAAACAGTGAATAATCCAGTTCCTGAAAACATTCTGATATGCACATACTGAATCTCTTCCATGACTCGAGAGCTATTTAAAAACACGATTTTTATACTTTAGTTGTAACTATCATACAATTAGCATATTTTATGGGCTGCTTATTATATCGCACTATCATAATTTCACGCAATTTCTTGAAATAGTAACAATTAAAGGTGGCGTATCTTTGTTAAACAGTTTCTTGTGTTGTAGTAAATGGTGACACAAGGAAATTAGATGATTCCTTTAAAAGTGGGGAAAATATTATTATACGTATAACGTTCAATTAAGTCATTGCTTCTTGTCATCAATTTAACTCATACGAGGAGTATTAACATACAATTACCCCCCCCCCCCACACACACACACAGCTTACTTACGCCATTCCTGGTTAATGACAAAATGTAAACATTAAGACCATCCCACATCCTTGCACTACCTTGCCTACAAACATCACATTGAAACATTAACACTCAGTAAGGAAGATGAAGGAAAACTAATCTCAGTTATATTACATTGTAACTACTAATTTTACTAATTATTATCATCTGTAACTATTGTTTTCAAATATAAGGATACCTACGATAAAATTCAGACACAAAACACTGAAATAATACATCTTAATTTTCCATCTTAATTAGAATACTCTGTAATGTATCAGTTTCGAAAATCTGACAGTTATAATAACAAACAGTACAGATACAAAGTTACATGTATAATACATATCCACTAGCAGAGACTAGCAAAACGTTTGCTGTCAAAATAGTATCTTTATTGCAACAATATTTCTTTAAATACAAGATTTGTAGAATAATACAAACTAAATGTAATCGTAGACACCGAAATGTATACGTCCACTTGTATTAAGATCGTACTTTATAAAATCTTAACTAATCTTAAGGCTAAGTTCGATAAAGAGACAAATTAACATCGTATCGTGTAAATTTTTTACGTTAGTTTATTTAGGGCTAAACTATATTGTACTTAATACTATCTGTAAATAACTTATAATGTTATTTTAGGACTTAACGTTAGATCTTTTTGAAAACTTCAAGCTTTTAATGTTATTATACTAAATGGTTAATAAATAACATTTACACCCACCTTTTTTGTTATTCCGTCATTCATAGAGCAGTTGTAGTGACTTGTTGATTGAGCTTTCCAACTCTCTGGTGCAGGCAGGCGCTTGCACTGTTTTTATGGGTAAAATTCTTACTGCGCATGCTTATAAGGCGTGCTGACAGCAGAATTATAGTATCACAAGATTTCGATGTCTGCGATTAGAAAAATCCTTTGTATTATTCTAGAAATCCTGTATTTCAAGAAGTGCTGTTGCAATAAAGACACTAATCTGAGCGCAAATTTCTTGCAAATCTCTGGTAGTCTATTATAATAATACTCAGTTTTGTCTGTAATTATTCTGCGCGCGTACCTTACTATCTAAATACACATGCGCGCATACGCCATTTCCGTAACAAACACACGAACAAGCGTATTATTATATAGATATAATGGACGAAATGTACCTTCCAAGCGCGCGTACAGTAAGTTTATTACAATGAACAATAATAGGATGAATTAATAATAAACAATATTAAGCAATGATTAATTATTTTTAATTTCCAAAACAGTCAAGAAATAACAAAAATTCATATCACAATTTTAAAGGAGTAGTATCGTTCGTTTTAACGTAAAGAATAGGTTGAGTCAGGTTTTCTAAAACCAAAATTTAAACCCTAACTATCTGCTAGCTAACTCATTAATACAACCAAATTAAACTTACTACTATTTATTACACACTTAAGTATTGTTAAACAGTCAAAAGTATGATTTACGAATGTTATACGCACACACACACACACACAAACACACACACACACACATATATATATCCATCTGTTATGCACTCATAGCAAATCCAGCTCGTCGCATAAATGAGAAAAAGACGAGTAATTTATTCAAAGATGATATTTTACTTTTAATAAACTGTAATCTATGAGCAACCACATATAATACGTATCCTATTCATATATTTAACAATTGTTAATTTAAATACCATATGAATTTTAGCATTGTAAAATACTGATTTAAAATCAAAGTTATTAAAACTCTGAGCTTGAATTAAACACAAAATACACCACTAATTGGTTTAAATAAGCATTAATTTTGGATGAAGGATTTCTATATCATATAGTCCTAAAGCATACAAATCTTATGGTGTATTTTATATGTGAAAATGTACTGAATATAATCCAAGAATAGAATTCAGTATGAAAAATATATTCAAAAATGGAATGTATCTTTCATACATAAAAAAACGCCAAATAAAATTCAAGAATGCAATATAATATAATAAGTATAATTCAAGAGTGATACAAACAAGTCTTCATATATAAATATTAAACACCGATATATACTGAAAAACATAAATAAACATTGTATTACTTTTGACACATATTTATTATTAACGATCCCTGGGGAAAATGAAGAAACATAATAATGATTAAGAATTTCATAATGGAGCATATATCGAGAATAATTAATACGAAACTATATCTTAATTTATAGGATCTTGTGGAGAATGAAACTTGGGACAGAATGGACCACAGTAGCACCTAAACCGATGGTCTATACTTGTAAGTGAACGTGCAATACCATTTTTATTGTTTCAAACGAAAACAAAAAAAAGAAATACTAATAGCGATGTGGAGAACAAATATTTGTGTGGAACGTGATACGTTAAGGTTTAAAACATGAAAAATAACCCTGTTTGAGCGAATGCTCAGAGGAAATTCAAAAAGCTACTGGACCATAGAGAGCGGAAGAGAATTGGGTGATTAAAAGATGCTCAATATCAAGAATAAAATTTGAAGAATACAAAACTCTCTGAGTGTAGCAGTGGCAATGGTTAGTACGTTCAAGTAAAACTAGTATTAATGTCAGGTTGATTTAATATGTTTTGTTCTTAAAATAAGGCTTCATTGCACAACAGATTTTTTTTTATTCTATATGTAACTATACAGGGCTAATATAATAAAGGATTCGGTAATACCGACTTACTCCCTACAGTGACTAATATAATATCGAAAGCAAAATAAGAGGAATACAGCTATAATAGGTTACACTGCAAATAAAGTAATATTTAAACATTTCTATTTCCAAACGGTAGAGGGTGCTAAAGTAGTCGTAGCTAGATACAGTCGACTGGTGAGTTATACAATTTGCTTAGTAGTATATACAATATTTAATACGTGGTTCTAAACATACTTTCTACAGAATATACACATAAATTCTTTTTTGCCATGAACTTAAATCTTTTTCGAATTCACAGTGAATTATGTATAGATAATCTGTTTTCACGGGTCTAGTTATCATATGTGCAGTCCATGCCACATCGCTATAGTCTTACGTGGATTATGAAACATGTCTTGCCAGTGCGTTGCACCCCTGCCATGCTCATCCATTCCAATAACACAAGATCCAATGAGAGGCATGTTGCTATGGTGACAGTTCATAACGTTGACAGACAGACGACAGTGTTTCAAGCCATCTTCTGGCATGTCAAAACTCAAAGCTTCGTTCCACACAGGGTTATTAGATTTTCTTTTCGTCGCCGTCTTCTTCTTCTTCGTCTTCCTGTCTTTAAAGACGAGGGTCACTTTTACGTATGTGTCTAAGTTCAAAAGAGAGAGGGGAAAAAACAGCCTTAAACAAGTCCTGTCTCGTCAAAGTAAATTATAGTCAATTAATACCAACTGACTATAATAAAGATAAACGTTTAGGTACATTATGCTCAGTTATATTTTCTAATATTAATTTAGGTTGAAATTCTCACTATTTTATTTACAGAACAATAAAATAGCAAGTAATTGCTTTTTACCGAAATACATATTTTCAAAAACAAATAATTAAAATTATGTATGACAGACAAGTAGATTTGAAAACAAAACACGTCATTATAATAAATAAAATTGCCAGAACATATTGTACTATTAAATAATTCAAATTCCATGCTTAAAAAATCCAGAATATCTTGGCCACCTGTTCAAAAAAAAAAAGACAAAGTAGGGTCGTCACCCACAAGAGCGTGTTTTTCTACGGCGAAGTAATAAGAATGTGATTTGAAATGGACAGAGAAAGCTGTCTCTGGAGATAAATGTATCAAATAATATACATCGTGATTTTTACCAGGTAGTTCTTTTGAATTTGGAGCCGTTAAGTTTGAAGCCTTCAGGACAACCACAGTCAATCGACCAGCAGAGGGCAAGTAACTGAGAGATATGAGGATTTCTGGTCTGTCTAGTGACACCTTTAAAAGAATAAAGAAACATGATAAAAATGCATGTTATGGGTGTAGAAAATCTTAGTCTACTTGCTCTAATGAACATGTAAATAGAAAATACGTATGCAAAACGTGCACGGACTTTTAAGGTGTACACAGTCTCAAAACCTAATATGTTTTACAAGTATCGTCTTAAAAAAAACAAAACATTTCTTCCGTTATGTACGTGACGTCAACGGTGCATAATATATATATTATGTATATATATATATATAATTTATCACTTTATAAATTATGATAAGTGGCTTTTGAACAACATCTAAAATGCGTAATATAAACATAAGTATGCTTAACTTGATTAATAGGAAATTATGGAGTATTTTATAAAAAAAAAAACTGGTTCATTGTGCTCTGTAGATTTAACATAGATTTCACAACAAAAAATAAATAAACTTTCGTAAGATGAGGTGACATTGTATCTAGCGCCATCTTTTGGAAACTCTGTGGTTTCGTGAATTCTGGAGAACAAAAACCTCAAGTTTCGTCAAAGCATTAAGATCTAAATATTTGAAATGATAAGACTTTCCAAACTTCCTAAAATTAGTGTGATGTATAAGGAATCATTAAAGACGGCGTAACGTACTCCATTAAATTGTTACATCTGATTGTTCGGGATGGCATAACGTACTTCATTCAATTGTTACATCTGGTTGTTCGGGATGGTAAGTGTAAGGATAATTATTACACTGATGTTATTACATTTTTCTACAAGAATGAAGCGTAAGAGTAAACATTTCATATTGTTTAATGATTTTTTAACATCTATATTCTAACCCAATTTTCAAACAGACGTTAATATGTGAGATCGAATAGTCAACCATATATTTTAAATTGACGTTTTTCTTTTAAGCTATTTATGACTACTTAAAACGTCCCTCGACGACTCTGTAGTAAGATTCAGAGCTTATAATTGCTAATTCAGGTTTCAAATTACTTAAGGCCTTTCCTACTGAAAAAGTTTAACATTTTATTCCTGTTATCAAATACGTTATTTTATGAATACAGGAGGTTGTGTTTTATCACTTGAAAAATCGCCACATTCCATAAACACTAACAATGTAATAACACAAAGAAAAATAACTAACAATTCATGTTTTCCTGAGACGATTCTAAAGTGAAAGTTAAAAAATCATGAAAAATTCATATCATGTTCTTAAACATTTCCGTTTTTAAAATATTTGTATTCATATAAGCAAGAATTATAACACTCATGTTTTCAGAAATTAAGATTTTTTTCCATACCCTATCAGTCTTAGAAATTTCGCTCCAAACTTCTACCTCCGAAGTAATGTCAACATCACACATCTGTAACCGAACCTCGCCCGTGACGTCGTTTCTCGAGAATCTGTCGTAGTCGAAAACTTGCAACAAGAGGACCTTCCCTGGGATGTCGTCGTACGACACTGGAAACTTGAACATTTCGTCGAACACTGGGTCTGAAGAGTTGCGCTGGATTTCAGTTTGCCTTGTTTTTGTGTCGACTTCCGGTATCAAAGCAACTTTGACATAAGGATCGTTAAAACCGTTTTCTGATAATGTTCCTAAATCTAGAGCTAATTAGGGGGAGTGGGAGAATTAAGATATCTTCACAGCAAAAGTAAACCACATTTCATAGAATAACTGACATGTTATAGAACGTTACAATATTAAACACATTCTATAATGTTGAGTACTTGGATGAAACAAACAACCAAAAAACTGCAGGTAAATACTCTGAGAAGTTTAGATAAACATAATAATTTTAGCTTGACATGATTCTGATTAGAACATAGATTGAAATAAATTAAATAAATAAAATAAGACTAACGAATTTAAACTAAATCATGAAGTTTACAATTAAGACATGAAATTTGATTAAACCTGGTTGGAAAATAATAAAAAAAAAACGTGTATTTCCTGTTGCACACTTTAAAGGTTTAGATACGTGTAATTTAAAGGCTTTAAGCAAGGTTTACATCTGTGACTTTGTTAACCATACTGGTGTTACTGGAACAAAAAAGATTGAAAGCTGAAGAGGTAAAAGCAATTCCCATCTCAAAAAATTGGATAGTATCCATTCCATCTTCATAGTGAAAGAACTTTACATCTTAATTTCTCACAATCATCCTTACGCGCCCATTTTACTTTGTTAAGTAAAACTAAACTTCCAATGTCTCTTTTATAAACTATGAGAAGCAACTAGACACCAGAGCAGCTATGAAGAAAATTTCTTTTTTTTTAAACTATAAGAGGGAATTACACACCGGAGTAGCTAGGAAGGAAGTGTCTGTTTTGTAAACTATGAAAAGGAAGTAGACACCAAAGCAGCTAGTAAGGAAGTGTCTCTGTTATAAACTATACGAGGGAATTAGACACCAAAGTGGATAGGATTTTATTTGTTTGTTTGGAATTAAGCACAAAGCTACACAATGGGCTATCTGTGCTCTGCCCACCACAGGTATC
>NW_013665916.1:466997-479562 GCF_000517525.1 Limulus polyphemus
GCACAAAGCTACACAATGGGCTATCTGTGCTCTGCCCACCACAGGTATCGAAACCCGGTTTTTAACGTTGTAAGTCCGCAGACATACCGCTGTGCCACGTGGGGGCTAGAGTGGATAAGAAAGAAGTGTCTCATTTATAACCTATAAGAAGGGGAAAAGACTTAAATGTTTGACTGAGCTTGGAAGCTATCTTATGGCTATTGAAGTAGGAGTTAAATGTTAATCAGCTGAAAAATGGTGCAATTTAACCAGTACAAGTTTTACATTGCATTACTTTTATTTATTTAAAACAACCATTTGGTTTTAAACAGTTAAATTTCTACTAACTAGAAAGCATTTTATAGTTAACATTGCATACCCTGATTGTAGACCAAACTTATAATACAATAAACAGGCCATTTCATGAGGATTCCCTGCTTTTCGTTTCGATTATGTTTTATACTTCACATGGCTTAGATTTAACAAAATGCTGGGAAGTAGTTTGGTGTCTTAGTGCTCATTTCAAATTATTTACATACAGTATGTCAGCAAGCAGTTGTGAATTCAATATTGTAGTTTGTCTCAAAGTATTGGTTGGATTGAAATCTACGAATGTTCTTGTCAAGCAAGACTGGTTCTATAGTGGCAGGTAAACCGTGGCATAGATAATTATTTATAAAATATCTTAATCAACAAATTTACTTCAACAAAATAATGAACAGATAACAATCGAGATATAAAAACAAAATTTAGTATGATGCCTAGTCAACATAATCTGCAACACATTCAAGTACCATACCCATCACATTTTGACTGTGGTCAAGGCAAACAAATGTTTTGTTTGTTTAGTGAAAAAAAACTGCCAGGAGTCTGATATCAGAGAAACTAGTTTCGACGCATTCGTGCGTCCAGAAGACAACGTGAGACTGAAGAGGACGCACGAATGTGTCGAAACTAGTTTATCTGATATCAGACTTCTGACAATTTGTTCCGTTTACTGTGGTTTTTTTCACTAATTGCTGTACACGATGAAGTGTTCTTTTAATATTATTTTGTTTATTTGTTCGCTGAGACATGGATGCCATCACCTCCACCTGAACAGAATAATTTTCTCTGTCACTACCTGTCACCCTTTGGAAAACTTTTAGCACGTACTCTTCCTAAAAGTAATTGTATAGTTTCAGTGACTTGTGAGCATCTATTCTATCTTTGCCAAAGTCAGATACGTTTTCAATTTTCTGTTGTAAAAATCAAGGATCCCGCTTAAATTTCTTTCACTTTTCGAAGCCGAGAGCCAAAAACCATTCTTCTGTGAAATGGTCTGTTACTATTTTGTTTATTATGCAGCTAGTTTTACGAACAGTTTAGAAAATAATGACCACAAATTAATCATGCATTGAAGTAGACGTGAAACAATGTAGCCCCAAATTTTGTCAAATCTCGTAGTTTCACACGTTATTTAGCGAATTAAGATGCTTATTCGAAAGACGGGAATTATCGAGATTAACTGAAATATTTGACTCAAATATGAAAAATTCCTTATCCACCAAAGTCATGGAAACACAAGTGATTTGGTGTATAAATAGTTTAGAAAAGCCCTCCAGTAGCACAGCGGTATGTCTACGGACTTACAACGCTAGAAACCGGGTTTCGATACCCGTGGTGGGCAGAGGACAGATAGCCCATTGTGTAGCTTTTGCATAATTCAAAAACATACATACATACAGTTTAGAAAAAATGAATTAAAGTCAATTGTCAGTGATTCTAAGGATAATTCCTAATTTATTATCCAAGTGTATGAGAAATAACTGAATTAAATACATTAAACATTACTGTTTCTTACGTACTAAAATACTAAAATGAGTAAAAACGTATGTGTATCTTTTCACGCTACAAGAAAGTATTTGTAACAATCCAATGCTTCTAACACACTTATAAAGTGTGCAATTTAAAGAATAAACATAAGTTTACTTTTTTATTAAAACATACTTTTCTTATGATAATTTTTCCTGTAATACCAAGTACTCACCCTTTCCCGAATTAACTATATGCTTTATAACTTTGAGAACAATGAGAAAAAAATATCCAAAGTTGGGTAAATTTGTTGATGTTACTACATGTAGCAGATCTGTAAATATAAGTCGTAAGTATTTTTCTTATCAATAGATGGCATTAGAATCTCTACTTCGTCACAGCCATAGAAAATACTTGGCGTCATCGACAAGTACAGATTAGTAATACTTAGAACCAACCTTCAATAACGTGGACGACAAGGTCCGATCGGTTGAAATCGTACTTTAGTCGTAAATGGAGTCGACCACACTTATCTTTGTCCTGGCTGTCCGAGGACTGAAAGAAAACCGTGTCCTTCTTCTTATATAAGTCAGGTTGGATGGCTCCTGGAGGTGAAATAAATCACGTGATGTACACTTAAACTCAGTAACGTTAATATATCCATGGAAATAATACTTCTTATTTCTAAATAAGTCAGAAAGTTATACCTTTATTAGGTTATCACTTTCGTGGTATTTTCACTGTGATGGATCAAGTGCAATAACAGAGTGTTCAAACCTCCCCAGTGTGGTATATAAGCATATGATGCGTTCACCACATTTTTTACATTAGAAATTTATCGGTTATTTTCTATGTGTGTGTGTATGTGCAATTTTCACATAACCCGTAACAAAAAAAGTCGTCAAATTGATTTCCTTCTAGCTGCCTTTGTTCCTTGGTCATTCTCTGGAGATAGCATCTGGGGGTTTACCCATCTTTCAAGAAACTTTGAAAATGTAAAATCATTTTCCTGCTATTTCCTACATTATGACAGGACAAGTGTTAGATGGGTTACCATTAATATTGTAAGATTACACTGGATTACCACTAATATTGTAAGATTACACTGGTAATAAGAAAGCAAATGACCTTTCATAATCACACCTTTATTAGTTTCTAAAGCAAAGTATTTTTAACATAATAACGATGTAAGGCGGAAATGTATGTTGCAGTCTGAGTTAGTTTAGATTTACGCCAACTCAAGTGTTAAATTATACATAGAGCTCTAGTGTGCTATATCGATATGCAAGTGAGAACGGGTCAGAGCGTGGCCTAGTGGTTAAAGTCCTCGAATTTTCAAGGTTTGCGACTCGTTGACGTAAAAATGTGATCTGTACTTATGGGGTTATGCGTGTGCTATAAGTATATCGATTAAATACTAATTTTTGGTCAGACAAGAGTGACCCAAAGGTGGCTGGTGAATGTTGATGATAGTCCTTTGTGTAGCTTTACACGAAAATTCTGAACCAATCAAATAAACATGCGAGCGACAAATGATCAACGTTTTAGCCCTACTTCTTTTAAACTATATTCCTAGAATAAAAACAAAATTACCTAACGATTCACTTTAGAGTCTTATGTTGAAATTTTGCACACGATAAATGTGGCGTGTAATACTTAGCAATACATGCAAGTATGGATAACACTTTCAAATAAGAATGCCTTGTTTGGTGCCAGAGAAAGAAGCAGTTAGGGGCGTTAATCAGTTGGTATATAATGTTACTGTTCACTTTTTTTTTTTACTTAGGAAACTTTTAAATGTCTTATTTTTGTTTTATTATAACTTTTCCACATACCTATTGATAAGTTGATTTTATCATAAGTTCATTGTGTGCTGGAGATTATATATAACGGAATGAATAATCTGGGACAAACAAATAAAAATCCCAGTTAGAGGTAGCCTGATCAAAAAAAAGGTTTAATCACTTTTATTTCCTTCAAACTTGGTTGTTATTCCTTAAACAAATATTAGTTCACGTCTGTTTAAACCAGAGGTGGGAATTATTTTTTCGAAGGGAGGGCCACCCCACGAATTTTAGTAAGTCGTCGCGGGCCGTACATTTCTGCTATATCAATTAAATTTCCTCGTCTATAAGTTATATCAGTTGTATAAAGACCTCATTATGTTCTTTCCACAATTGCCGGGAAACATGACGGGCAGGACAGAAATGTTAGACGAGCCGTATTTTGCCCACCCCTGATTTAAACTGATGAAATAGTCATAATGCACATATAATTACAATATATATCGGTCTGAGTTAAAGATAAAAGCAATGAATCATGTTTTTACACCCGTTAGTTGCTAATCGCGTGCATAACACCATAATATTCACTTAAATGAGTAGTACCTATTGGGCTCGCAGGTCCAGTGTTGTTAGGTGAATCTGTGCCCTGAACATAAGCTGGGGACAATAACGGCGACACTGGAGACAGAGACCGTGATCGTCCGCCGTGAGTAGGGGATGAAGGTCGCAAACAGTTATCCGGAAACGGTGATAGTGTTACCGGTGAGAAAGAACTGTGATATGGGGACATGGGAGTACGAGGTTCGTTAGTTGTCTCTGACTGCTGGCTATCAGATCGATCTGAAATGGACAAACGTGGCAAGTATGGCTGGGCACGTGCATCTACAGAGCGAGCTCTGCTTACAACCGGAGAGCGCCTCCTGACGGTAGGTAAGGAATAGCTTGACTGGGATGGAGAGACCGATTCTTCTGACACGTGCACGTCAGGAAGAGATAACCGCACATGGACGTGCTCTACGCTGTTTTTATTCGACGAAGAACTGGACGCCATGGTTGATCTAGTAGACTGAGATGCGGACACAGATGAAGCGGTTGCTATGATACCAGAAGACACATTGGTATGTTGCGGCTGCTCCCGAAAGATGTTGAAGTTCTAGAAAGAAATATTGAAGAACAAAAACTCGTTTTATAAAATGGATGTTAGAGTAGCGTAACATCAACAATAAACTTGATGAAACAAAAAGGAATTTCTCACCTTCAAAATTACAGTATCATCATAAAGAACTAAAGTGTCATTTAACACTTATAAGGGAAACTTAAACCAACTAGAGATTTCTAAGAATTAGAAACTTTCTTCGACAAACTACACATAACACATATATTTGTTAAGAATGCCATTATTCACGACAGACTTTTCAGAATTCACGATCCACATTTTTCAGACTTGACTTTTATGTCAGTCTAGAACAGTAAACTTGAATGTCATATCAAACTGAGATATTACAGAAGTGCAGACTTTGAAATGCGAGTCAGTGAGGACATGTCCTCTATGAATAGAATCAAAGTAATGTTTGATAAAAACTAAGAGGTGCAACATAGATGGCGCATGCCAAAGTGTCATCTGTTTAAGTCAATAGTGGGATATTTTGTATTATCAGTGTTAATTTTGTTATATTTTCCCACTTAATTACTCTGATTCCTTTCTTTAAGCATTTTGAAAAATATTCTAAAAAAATGGCTACCATCTATGAATGTTCTCAGGTTTATGTTCCATTTTTTTTCTGAAAAGAATATAAAAGAGCCCGATGCTACGCTGCTACGAACGTATTAAGTAAATGATAAATATTACGTTGTTCTTGTTAACTTATATTAATAGACAAAACCATTACTGTACATAACGATATAGGGACAAACCGAGGCTCTTATTACTTGTAACTTTTCAACCATTCAAAGTAAATTAAACAAGGCAACAAGGAAAAACGAATTTAAAGTTTAGACTATCAAAGTTCAGGTGGAAAAATTGAAATTAATGAAAAAAATTTTATAGACCTTGTGTGAAGAGTATTACATATCATTTTTCAACAGTTCACATAAAAAGTAAATTAAAATTATGAAGATTGTCCACAACTATAGTTCTAGTGCTAAGGCCTCCCAGTGGTACAACGGTATGTCTGCGGACTTACAACCCTAGAAACCGGGTTTCGATACCCGTGGTAGGCAGAGCACAAATAGCCCATTGTGTAGCTTTGTGCTTAACTGCAAACAACAACAACAATCTATTGCTAATTCTGATACCACTCGCTTCTTTTTTTTCAGTGCAAAACTCGGATTTCGATACTTGTTTTGGGCAGAGCAAAGAGAGCCTATTATGGAGTTTTGTGCTTAAAAACAACCGACCAACTTTTTCCACCACAGGTTCAAGTTAGTTTATATTACATTACCCAATCTCATACAATCAACCTTTCACAATTCGAAGATAAAAAATATCAACTAGTCCTGTCGTTACTACTTCTAGTTTATTTATATCCAATTAATAATCATTTACTAAATTGAATTTTTATATTTCTGAAAAATATAATTATCAGAAAATGATATAAAAAAGATTACCCAAGTCGTTCGAAGTCTCAATTTTGATTTTGAAACGCATAAAAAATATGGAAGTAATTTACAATTCGACGTTAGCGGATAAGCTTATGATAATTTTAAAACACAGTTAAGTACAAAGTATTTCGTGTGATATTATCCGGTGACAAGTGGTGAGTCGAATGATAGATGGGGCTTCAGATTTATTTCTTGTACTTTAAACTGCTGGTATGTTGAATAATTCAGAAGAATACATTAATAGCATCAATTCTACATAGTCTTCAAATCCTGTGGTGAGTAAATGACAACTAAAACAACCCACATATAATACATGTTCCACCACGTCTTCACATCCTGTGGTGAGTAAATGACAACTAAAACAACCTACATATAATACATGCTCCACCACGTCTTCACATCCTGTTGTGAGTAAATGACAACTAAAACAACCTACATATAATACATGCTCCACCACGTCTTCACATCCTGTGGTGAGTAAATGACAACTAAAACAACCTACACATAATACATGCTCCACCACGTCTTCACATCCTGTGGTGAGTAAATGACAACTAAAACAACCTACATATAATACATGCTCCATCACGTCTTCACATCCTGTGGTGAGTAAATGACAACTAAAACAACCTACATATAATACATGCTCCACCACGTCTTCACATCCTGTGGTGAGTAAACGACAACTAAAACAACCTACATATAATACATGCTCCACCACTATAAGAAGAATACTTTGTCCAGGATTACTGATGAAGGACGGAATTCCCTGAAAGCGATATAATTCAGTGGTGAATCGAATATTAAAATGGATTTCTTATTTGTTTGCATTGTAATATTGAACTTTGCACTACACTATTTTTATAACGTTTTGTGTGTTCTATGATGGAGAATTGGTACTTGTCTTGATTTTGCTTCCCTCCATGATACTTGTAAATGCAATAAAAGTATTTTTAAAAGGAAACAATGATTTATTATATATTATAACTAATGCAGGGTTCCTTAAATTACCCCATAAACGATTTAAATTTTGTTTCCAGATAAGACAGCGATTTCGAACGTATCTAGTGTACCACTATGGCATTAAAATTATATGTATGTATTACAAAATAAATCTTTATACGTAGCTTACTGTTCACATTTTTCGAAAGAGGGCGCTATGCAAGAGCTTTTCGTAGTTACTGATATTACATACTACATAATTTAAAATACTAAACAAGCTACATTATAGTTTAATTAAAACACTGCTCAGTAAGGATTAAATGGGTTCGTATTCTTCTGTCATATTCACTGCTTAAAACGGATTCTGTAATTGGAAAACGGGACTACATATTCACCGATTATTAGAGTTGTTTGAAATAGTAGAATCCTAATATTTAACTACACGGATAAAGTTATAATTGTATATTAGTCATAGCCTAGAGAAGGACTGGCATGACCACGTATATTTTTAGTTGAAGATAGTCAGTCATCATTAGGATACTATAAATTATTTTCCTTGTTATTTTTACTCTTTCGTCTTGGATTTTTTACTTTTTTATTAATTAATTCCATAAACATATTCATGATAATATCTATAATTATCATCCCGCTTTTATTCCATTTTCTTCTTTGTTAAAGTTGGTCCTGTAATAGATAACACTTTATGGTACTTGTCCTTATACAGTAACCTAGCAACAGCGAAGACAGTTAAATCATCTTTGTTACAAATCGACTGATACTTGTTTATGACTTCCATAGATTATTTGTTTCACACAATTTTCTAGGAAAAACCCAAAAGTGTTCACAAATTTTTCTACATCCAAGTATTTATTTTTCACAATATTAACGATTTTCCATAAAACTATTTTTGGACTTTAACACTCACGATTTCCAGACAAGACAACCAACCGATGCCGGATCGACCGCAGCCTCAAGCTTTACCCATAAAGCAAAAATATACTTGGAAGTGTCTCCTCCTTTGGAATATGATATCGTATGTATTTAGTAAGATGCTTGGAAGTGTCTCCTCCCTTGGAATATGATATCGTATGTATTTAGTAAGATGTTTGGAAGTGTCTCTTCCCTTGGAATATGATATCGTATGTATTTAGTAAGATGTTTGGAAATGTCTCCTCCCTTGGAATATGATATCGTATGTATCTAGTAAAATATCTGGAAGTGTCTCCTCCCTTGGAATATGATATCGTATGTATTTAGTAAGATGTTTGGAAGTGTCTCTTGTAATATGATATTCTTTGTTCTGATATATATGACAAGCAATGTTTTATGAATTTCAGACTTCAAAGATCTTTCGAATCTTTTGAACATCAGCTATACTATTCCTTTTGTACAAAACTTATCTATGTGTAAAAAAAAAGGAAAAAGTATTTGATTTTGTTAGCTCCATTAATAATTTCGCGTGATAGAATCAGATATGTTACAAAAACTGAAAGAACCATAGAAAAAGAACTTTTAAATTTCTCAAAGCGCGGCTACATAAATCATAAACAGCTTTTGAAAATCGTTTATTGTCAGTAAACTCACTGATACTATGACAGATACGAGAACGTATAGGTTCTATAAATTACTGCCCCCCCCCCCAGTGGCACAGCGGTATGTCTGCGGACTTACAACGCCAGAAACCGGGGTTCGATACCCGTGGTGGGCAGAGCACAGATAGACCATTGTGTAGCTATGTTCTTAACTTTAAACAAACCATAAATTATTATAGAAGATGGCATTGGAGTATCATGGAAAGTGCGTTTTGACATTTTCAACTTTCTGACAAAAAGCTTTCAGGTGACTTCTATTTTATGCACATCTACAGAGGTAACGCTTATCTGAGTATGACAAAATAAGAGAAACAGATTTAAATGCTTAAGGAAGGAACAGATGTTTTCAGACTGAAACATCTGCACTCGAGGATTCAAAAGTTTTCTGAAGTTTTGAAGTATACAGGTCTGAGGAATTTAAAATTTATTTTTACTAGTATGAGCATCTGAAATTTATTACCGAATGAAATACATTATTCGAGTCTAATAACCGCATATGTAATTATACTGTCTTTTTTTTTATGAGAGTTCGAAATGCCAGTTTATAAGTATAATGAACAGAGTATTTGCTTATTTCCGGCATTTCATATGAACAATTAAGGATAAGAATATAAATAGAACTTGACGTCGTTTATGAGATTTTTTTTATGAACTGTGTCGTTTTACCATCTGCTGGATGCTTTTTTGACGTGTTGTACTCTTTTGTAATAACATTAACCTCATAACATTATAACTAATAACATTAACCTCATAACATTATAACTAATAACATTAATCTCATAACATTATAACTAATAACATTAACTTAGTAACATTATAACTAATAAAATTAACCTTATAACATTATCTTAACTTTATAACTAATTTCATTAACTTTATAACATTATAACTAATAACAATAACCTCATAACATTATAACTAATGACATTAACTTAGTGTTATGAGGTTAATGTTATTAGTTATAATGTTATTATAACTAATAACATTAACTTAGTAACATTATAACTAATAACATTAACCTCATAACATTATAACTAATAACATTAACTTAGTAACATTATAACTAATAACATTAACCATATAGCATTATAACTAATAACATTAACTTAGTAACATTATAACTAATAACATTAACTTAGTAACATTATAACTAATAACATTAACTTAGTAACATTATAACTAATAACACTAACCTTATAACATTAACTTAGTAACATTATAACTAATAACACTAACCTTATAACATTATCTTAACTTTATAACTAATTTCATTAACTTTATAACATTATAACTAATAACACTAACCTTATAACATTATCTTAACTTTATAACTAATTTCATTAACTTTATAACATTATAACTAATAACATTAACCTACTTCATGTTAGTAGATACATAATTTTGCTTTTGCTTTATGGTGATTTAACTTTATTTTATTCGTGCTTTGATACTTTAGTCGTGTTGGTTCCTTTTAAATGATAAAACATTTAATAATTTTTAACTGGTGCTTCTGTTAAACTTTAGGTGTTAGGTACATCTTCTGTTTTATATAACTGACAATCTACGAGTTATTTAAAAATGAAGTTGCCAATAAAATGACACGATAGAGTATTGTATTAAGGCGTCATAAAATCTACTTCCATTAATAACTACACTTCAGTATTGATTCTGATACAAAAGTTTAATTATTGTTGGACTTGTAGTCAAGAACACCGAAACAAGTCGGCAACAAACGCCGTTGCCAAAATTATTGCTTTTATACTATCCACATCGATACAATCAATATTAATGTGGAAGATGATGCCATTGCGTTGATTGGTCTACAGCTTGCGAAATATGAGTTATGAACACAAATGAACTAAATATGCACTAAATTAACTACCATCTCTTTCAGGAAGAGAGAAATTCATTATCTGTAAGATGAATTAGGTTCAAGTTAGATACAGTGCAGCACATTTGTGGCGGGCTGTAGAATTATTTCAGTTACCCCTATCGGCAGCTTGTGGAATATTTACGTGACATAAACCTAGAATTGGTTAAAAAGCGTTGTGTGTATGGATAAAATGTGGGTACCAGCTCAGACAAAAACATTCACTAGAAACGCTTTATATATAATATATATTTATATACATTAATAAAACATATCAACATTATTTACTTCTTATGAAACTGAGCAACCATACAATATGAATGTTTGGCAGCAACAAATAAAAAATGTTTCTTTACAGATCACTCGGGTTTGAGCTTAAAAGTACACATACGTGTACATACATGATTGATAGGCACTCGACTCGCAATCTACGGGCTACGAGTTTGAGTCTCGTCAACAAACATGGGAACGTTATACTCTGATGGTTAATCCCGTTTTTAGTTCGTAAAGTGCAGCCCAAGAGTTGAAGGGACGTTGGTTTTGACTAACTGCCTTCCTTATATTCTATCACTTCTAAATTAGAGCCAGCTAGCACAGATATTTCTCGAGTAGCTTTGCGCAAAATTCAACAAAAAGATATATTAGTTGGGCAGAAATAATGTTAACAAAATTACTTACTAGTGTTCCAGAGACATTCAGAAACAAATTTTAATAATTTCCGGATACCCTGTAAATATTTTAGTATAATGTATTTTACTACTCCAAACGTCTATTTTAGACATTTCAGAAAACTACCTAAGAAGCTTTCTTTTTTTCGACATGTGTTATTATTCCGAATAAGCATCTTAATTATATCTATACAACTATATGCAATCACTTGTAGGTTTATATATATTAAGTGTGTTAAAATCCATATGAAACTACTTACAACAGCAAATACTTATTTGCAAGAGCATTTTCGTGATATCAAAAAGTCTGTCTTTCGTAACATATTAATAGGTGTTGTGTTTTCTAGATCGAAGAAATATGCAACACATTTACCGTTACCTGGTGATTATCCGATTCAAACCTTATAATAATTAAAGTCAGAATTTCCCTATTGTTAAAGCTACTGTTATTGTGTTTTTTAATTAATTAATTAGTAGATACTTCACAAATATCAAATGGAATAACGTTGGTGTAGTAATGTAAAAGTTTATAAAGTTTAATTAACGAGGCATCGGTTTTAGTATAACTAGCTAAGGGTACCTTTTAAGGGAAAAACTGTATAAAGGACAATGTTAGATAACGTTTCTTTTCGTTCTTTATTTTGGTATTAATAATGACCGTATTAGATGCTAAATGTATTGCCTGCTTAGTAGAAGATAATAATTGACTCATCTAACTGATTAAGTACTTGTGTTTATAAATTCAAAACCAAAAGTCTATAAAATAATGAGAAATGTAACTTATTTCAGGGTCTTTGTTATCCTCTTTTTGTGGCAAAAATTGTAAAATAAAATAATCCATAAACACGCCAGACAGTTTCCAGCTGCCATACCAGAAATTGCGGTAATCAAGCCAGTCAAGTGTAGGCATGATGCTAATATATATATATATATGCACACACATAATGGATCATCTATATAGTAATAAGCTCGTAGGAAACTACATTACAACAACTTAATTTTTGCACATCTTCATCACAAAGGTCTAAACGCCTTATACTTACAAAATTGTTTTATGCTTACTAACTAGTAAAAAAAAAAAAACAAATAAATAATGTTTAGTTAATTAGCAGAAATGCTTTATAATATTTTGATAATCGTTATGTAACTGGGCATGATAATGCTTAACACTGAGCCACTGTCGTATTATTTAGTATAATATCTAAGTTCCGGTATTACAGTTTAGGAGTGAAATCACAAACTCTCTTCTCTCCTATATAATAATGCCTTTTTGATGGCTCAGGGGTAAGCTTGAGGCATTATGATGCTAAACTTCGAGGTGCGATGCATCCAGTG
>NW_013665916.1:480428-483416 GCF_000517525.1 Limulus polyphemus
AAAAAACTTAGGCGCCTTGCGTAATAGTTTAACCTTCTGTTGACTTTTGATATTATTTTGCTGTAATATCCAGTTAGTGTTGTATGATGATGGAAAACAGTAGAACGAATTTTTCTGAATGCTGTTTGTTTCCACTATTCTACTGGCAAGAACTGTAGCAATCTCAATTTTTACACAACAAAAATGTTTATATGATAACAAAATCTGATGTGTAACGACAAAGTCCTGAATTTTGCATTTTTCACATGCTATAGTTAAAAGGAAATGTGAAATAAAACTGGCGTGACTTAAAAGCAGATTGTGAGACAACAAATAATTATACTTGTCATAAGACATTATTATGTATTTTGTTATATATATAAGTAAAGTTCGGATCAGAAACGTACACTTTCTACATAACTAAACATTAGACTTGAAGTTCGTACTTTCGATAAAAGTAAACATTTGGATTCATTTTAGGTTTTGTGATACCTTTGACGCTTAGGTTAGGAATACGTACTTTTGATATAAAAAATACTTTTATCTGAAGTATTTTATTGTAGTTTCTGAACGTGTACTGTTCTTTAATCACGTGTTTTAAAATGTCTGACAGAAGTGTAAGCTCACCTTTTAGGTGCGCATCACACTCATGGTTAGCGTGCTCGGACTTTGAATCCTAGAGTTCATGGTTGACTTTTGTTAACACAGAAACATGCTGTACACTCTGGGACCTTAAGTGCGTTATAATAGTGACGAGGCTATTTACTAGCTGCCTTCTCTTCAGTTTATCCGTTCAAAATTAGGACAGCTATACGCAGATAACCCTTTGTGTAGTTTTGCGCAATAAACTGGAAGTAGTAACGACAGGACTAGTTGCTATTTTTTATCTTCGAATCTTGAAGGGTTGATTGTATGAGATCGGGTAATGTAATATAAACTAACTTGAACCTCTGCTGGAAAAAGTTGGTCGGTTGTTTTTAAGCACAAAACTCCATAATTGGCTCTCTTTGCTCTGCCCAAAACGAGTATCGAAATACGAGTTTTGCACTGGAAAAAGAAGTGAGCGGTATCAGACTTAGCAATAGGTTGTTATTTGCAGTTAAGCACAAAGCTACACAATGGGCTATTTGTTCTCTGCCTACCACGGGCATCGAAACCCGGTTTCTAGCGTTGTAAGTCCGCAGACATACCGTTGTACCACTGGGAGACCTTAGCACTAGGACTATAGCTGTTGACAATCTTTATCATTTTAATTTACTTTTTATGTGAACTGTTGAAAAATGATATGTAATACTCTTCACACAAGGTCTATAATACTTTTTCATTAATTTCAATTTTTCCACCTGAGCTTTGATATTCTAAACGTTAAATTCGTTTTTCCTTGTTGCCTTGTTTAACATTTAGATAGGAAGTATATTATTGTAATACAAATAAGTTTTATAAAATATAACATACTTCTGTTACAAGTAACGGTTATGTAAGATTGATAAGACCATATGGGACGATGTTTTTTTCTCTCTATGGTTTATGAATTGATGGCAAACAGACTAGTAGAAGTAATTAAAATCAGACTCGTTCAAAATCGTCACTTCTTGAAAAAATGCATTATTAACATAATCGAAAAGGTAAATTCACACTATATATCAAAAAGTATTTATAATTAATTGTGTAACACGAGGTTCTTTTCGTTCAACAAAGGGAAGATGTGATCGACTATGGTTTAACGATGAATGTTACATTATTTTTAATAATATCGAGTTGTATCGTTAATATTACCTTCTCGCTTTTGAGGTGTATATTAACATCTCAGTGGTTCTGTGAAGTATCATTTACACACAGAAACTGAAGGATAATTGAAACTGGAGTGACTGAAGTGTTGTGGGTGAATTTCACAATGGTTTATATGTTGACTAAAACAAAACTGTTGTTGGTGAATTTCAAAGTGGTTTATATGTTGACTAAAATAAAACTGTTGTTGGTGAATTTCAAAGTGGGTTATATGTTGACTAAAACAAAACTGTTGTTGGTGAATTTCACAGTGGTTTAAAGGTTGACTAAAACAAAACTGTTGTTGGTGAATTTCAAAGTGGTTTATATGTTGACTAAAACAAAAATTGCTGTTTGTAAATTGCACAATGGTTCATATGCTGACTAAAACAAAACTGTTGTTGGTGAATTTCAAAGTGGTTTATATGTTGACTACAACAAAACTGTTGTTGGTGAATTTCACAGTGGTTTATTATGTTGACTAAAATAAAACTGTTGTTGGTGAATTTCAAAGTGGTTTATATGTTGACTAAAACAAAATTGCTGTTTGTAAATTTAACAGTGGCTTATATGTTGACTAAACTAAAGTGTTGCTGTTTCTACTTTACTCATAAATTATATTCAACGATGGTGCCACTGTGTTCCATGAATGAGACCACCACTGAACCAAGATTTGAATAAAGCCACTGTTAAACCAAGCGTCTCGGATGCTAGTTAATTATTTTAACATAAGCCTCTTCACCTATCTTTACTAATCATAGTTTGAGTGGTTAAATCCTCCACTCCCTGCTTCTAGCTTACAAAAAACAACGGAACTGTCTCCCACTGCGTTATATAGAAAATCAATGATGCTGCAGTATATACTCAACCACGTGTTGGAACTCACCATAGGAACCCCATAGCAACGAGGAGGAAGAACATCATTATTTGTGTAAGCGTTGTTGCACCAGAAACGCGATAACAATCGGCTAAACCTAAGTTTAAAGTTTACACACTTTGCCTATTATTTCAGAAAATAATTACAAAATTAGGTGTTTGATACCTGAAATGTTGTTAATAGATGTGTGAAATCAATTTAATTTTCAGCCGCGGCATAGCGGTTCATAGAATGGCTCTGAGTTTTTTCAAGTGCAAACATTTAGCTCATAGTTCCGTCATATTTTGACCGATTTGATTACAATTTTGGACTCGGGATATAAAATCCTTTTGATTAATGTATTTTTCACGCCCAGGATCTCATGG
>NW_013665916.1:484367-486289 GCF_000517525.1 Limulus polyphemus
TTTTTTCAAGTGCAAACATTTAGCTCATAGTTCCGTCATATTTTGACCGATTTGAAGTCTAATTACAATTTTGGACTCGGGAGATAAAATCCTTTTGATTAATGTATTTTTCACGCCCAGGATCTCATGGATTAATTTACTCTTCTCTTGCATAAAAGAATTTCAATTTGAGGGTAGGCTTGTATAACTTTGTTTTGCTTGTAATTGGGCGTAAACCTACAAAATGGGCTATTTGTGCTCTGCCCACCACAGGTATCGAAACCCGGTTTCTAGTGTTGAAAGTCCGCAGACATACCGCTATGCCACTGGGGAAACAACATTATTGCTAATAAAAAGGAAAAAAAAGTCTCATAGATTAAGTTACTTTAAACCTGCCTAAAAGAATTTTAAGTGCCGCGGCTATTGAGGATTACATCTTGTTTCGTCACAGTCATGTAGACCTAAGTTTAAAATTTAGATACTACCAGTATTGCTTAAGAAAATTACAAAAACAGATGTTTCATTTTTGAACATTTTCTAATAGATATAAGATATCAATTTATCATTTTTAGTAACAGTCCTCTGAACCTAAATTTAAAGTTTAAAGTTTCGGTATTCCTTAAAAGTAATAATAAAATCATTTGTTTGAATTATGAAAATTTGTTAAAAATATTTTAATGTCAATTAATTTTTAGTAACACTCAAATAGACTCAAGTTCAAAGGGTAGACCGTTTCGGTATTGCTTGAGAAAGTAGTTATAAGAATATATTTTTAATTTCTGAAGATTAGGCAATAGATATACAATAAAAGTTTGTTATCTGTTATCTGCCAGATAGGCGAAAATTCTGGTTACAAAAGCGTTTTCCTTATATTTTACAGGAAAAATGTTAATCTCTTGTTAACGTTCTAAAGTACAGTATTTCTATATTATCTATAACAATAACAGTTTTAAACAATAACATATCTTGTAGAAAACCTTAAGCTGTATAAACAAAACACATATAAGTAAAGTATCTTAAAAATGAATCACAGTACAGGCAGCTAACAACAAAAGCTTGCCAGCGGTGAAGAACATAAACAAAGCTACAGCAGCGACACTTAGTTTCAATGAGCATTTGGATTTGGAGATATTAAAATTTCCAGTTTCAAGAGTTTCCGGATATGAAGATGCCAGATTATAAAGCTATTCATTAATATATATATGCATAATTTGTAGTACAAAGTCAGTCACTGGCGTATCCAGGAATTTCAAAAGGGGGGGGGGCAAGTCTTAACATTCATTTCTATGCATTTTTATTTTGGAAACCGTGAATAGGATTTTAGGTGAGCTAGATGTAAGTTGAAGCTAAAGAACATAAAACTACGACAATTTACATAGCGAAATTTGGAACTGTAGGGGAAAAACTGGTAAAAATATAACAAGCCAAAGGGGGACAGGGCCGCATGCCCCCCCAGGCTACGCCAGTGAAGTCAGTATATGATATATATATAAACAAACACAAAGATGTACAAAACCCTCGAACAAAAGCAAAATTATTCTAAAATGAATCATATTTCACGATAGCGAAATTCGTTTTAATTTTGCGACATCCGAACTTTAAAAAGGCTTAAAAATAGCTAAAAGCTGCTTTTTTCTAGATATAATTAGATGGTTATGGAGTAAAATGACACACTTAGAAGACAGTATGAAAACGGGTATTTTTACGTGAATAGATTTTGTACTAACAAATACTTATCTAAGCCAATGAGCGTAAGCATGTTTAGTACATAGTAAAAAACGTTAGGATGAATGATATATCATTTACAATTTACGTCATTTTAATAATTAAATCAACAGACGGTTACGGATTCGATTTTGTTCTGGATTTATTAAACAGGCGAATATTGGGTTACTTTTGTGTTTGTTAATTTTTGAATTCCCACATAAGCATTTGGGCCCGGC
>NW_013665916.1:487213-490711 GCF_000517525.1 Limulus polyphemus
TAAAGGCCTAGCTTTCATCATACTTTTGTTGTAGTAAATATATTTCAATTTATTGGTTAATATTCTATATTTGTATTATTAATTATAGTCATACAGAAAGAGAATTGAAAATGCAATTTTCATTTCATGAAAGAATGTTTTGGTTAAATTTATAAATCTACTGGCTATGTGAAGTTATTAAAAATAACAAGAGTGCAACTAATAATTTTTACCAATTGTGCCGGGGGAGCATAATGTATTAAAAACACTCTTCTAGATAGCTCATAAGGACAATTTTCCAATTAGCTTGATAGGATACTTTTCCAAATAGCTCCGTATGGCACTCTTTCAAATATATCAGCAGGACACCCTTTCAAATAGCTTAGCAGGACACTCTTCCAAATAGCTCTGCAGGAAATTCTTCGAAATATCTCAGCAGGACACTCTTCAAAATAGCTCAGCAGGACACTCTTCAAAATATCTCAGCAGAACGTTCTTCCAAACAGATCAACAGAAAACTTTTCTAAATAGCTTAATAGGACACTCTTCCAAATAGCTTAGTAGGGCACCCTTCCAAATAGCTCAGTAGGGCACTCTTCCAAGTAACTCAGTAGGGCACTCTTCCAAGTAGCTCAGTAGGGCACACTTCCAAATAGTTCAACAGTACACTCTTCCAAACAGATCAACAGATCAAATAGCTTAGTAGAACATTATTCGAAATAGCTCAGCAGGACACTTTTCTAAATAGCTCAGAACCATTGTCTCGAAATAAATAGAACGTGTTTTTGAAACTACCTCTGGAAAATGAAACCTGTGGATACTTTTTGATAGTTTAGCACCATTGTATTGAAACAACATATAGTTTTGGAACTTCTTCTTAAGAAGAAATAAGTCGACGGCCACACTTCCAAATAGTTTATACCCACAAAACCCCATTAAATGAAAAAAATGACCTTACTAAATACATCTGTAAAGTTGAATTGAAAGTGTTAAAATACATATTTTAAATATTTCAATACCACAGTACCCATATAACAGCAGACATTTGAAAAGCATATTAAATCAAATTTAAAAAAAAATCATTTTTGGTAATTCTATAATGATGGTTTTCTGTCCCTAAGTGATTAATCCTAAAGTAGTAAGATTGTTTGAAGAAAAGTGTGACAACAACACTAAATAATTAGCGTAGAGTGAGTATCAAATACGCGAAACTTAATACAGTAATTAATGAATGCGAAACCAGAAAGTCTTTGTGTGTTTCTATAACATTTCACCAAATAAACTGTCTGAAAACATTCTTGAAAACACATAATCGCTTGAACTGAAACACTAGAAGGCTATTTAAAGATGTTTTAAGGAAAGGTTATCGTAGTTTAAGATCAAAGGAGAATACTATTTAAAGGCGAAGCGCGTGGAAACTGGTAATTAATTATAATAAAATTATTAAAAAGATGGAAAAAACACAACTGCTATATACCCTAAATAACAATTTGAATAAATGCCTATTTAGAAGAGGCAAATCAGAAACCACAAAATAACAAATGGCTAAAAGCAGCAGTAACCGAAAAATAATAAAAAACGAACATTTCTAAGAATTTAAACTCTAAGTTAATAAGATATGAGAAACAAGTTTTACATATCTAAGTTATTAGTTGGTGTTCAGTATATCTTTAACCACACAACTCTAAACTTCAACAGAATTAATCAGGGATCGTATATTGAAACTCACCCTCATAATCACTTCTTTCCATACTGTTGTACAACCGTCTGTTGAGTGACTTTTTGGTGTCATCATAATCTCTGTTTAACATCCAAATTGTTAACAGCACCCACTACCTTTGTGATTTAATTAACACACGAAAAGTTCTTAAATATCTTTAAAAAACTGTGAACTGTTTCATCAGCTCAAAGTACTGTTTTAAACCAATACACAAAGTATTCGATTTTGATAGGGTCGTAATATCATACAAGACTTCTGAATTTCATGGTAGCTGTAGCCAGTAAGTTGAAACGAATCTCCTCAGGTAATAGACCGAGTTGAAGCTAATCTCTTCAGTTAATAAGTTGAAGTACCAGTTGAAACAAACCTCCTCAGTTAATAGACTGAATTACAAGTTGAAGCGGATTTCTTCAGTTAATAGACTGAAGTACCAGGTTGACTAATAAAACGATTCGTCTAACAAGGGCGATTGCATTAAAACCATAGCTATCATAACACATAGTTGAGAGAAACAATGTACACTAGACTCGCCACTGTTTCTTTGCATCTTACGCGTCGGCTATTGTACAGGCGTAAGCCTAACTAGGTACTGAAAGCAACAGGGGGACGTTCCCTTGGTCTTTGAATAAAGTGATTGCAGTGACTATGCGTTCTTACTAGCCTTGCTAAGCCTTTTTGTAGTGTATGTACAAACAAGAAGCCTGGCAAAGAAATGACGTGATTACTATCTACATTTTAAACTAATCCAATTCTAACACGAGAAACGACTGCTATACCTCAAGGAATGCAGCAAGAGACTAAGACATTTTGGGCGTGTAAGATGAGAGTGCATTCATCAATAGATGAAGTCTTAAGTACGTCTAGATAGCGAGAGATAACGCGCACACCACCAGTGTCCGTGATCGCAGGATCAGAGGATACTCATCGTTCAGAAAAATAAGAATGCTCGAACACCTGAAGTCTACCTTATTAACGCTTCCGTAGTTTCTTAATTGATATTTTTACTTTTTAAAGTCAAAAGCATAAACATTTTGAGGCCTTTGATAACAACTTTGATAAATAATGGTCTGACACGGTGATGAACGATTTTTTGTTACAGTAACAGAAGGTCTGCTTCTGTGATTAGATGTTTTAAACACGTGACATTTATTGAACTGAACTCCATGAATGATAAATGTTTCAATAATCAGTCACTCGTAAAAACATAGAAATACAAGGAAATTTGTTGTCAGAATATTTAACAAATATTTCTGGTAGCTTGATAAATGATTAGATTTGGTATTCACACTGTAGGTTTAACACACTTTTAAGGTAAATACATTAGAAATATTATTTTTTTAAGAGGATGATTGATGACAAAAACGTTAGGCATGTAAATAGAAATTTTCAGTCAATATTCATGAAACTCCGTAGATTTGACCCTGCCTTCAATTACGTCATGAAGTAGCCAGACGAACACGACAGTAATAACAATCTGTTATTTACTCACCTAAATAAGATTAGAATGGTAAAATAATTATACATTCTAAATTATTAAACTACACTCTCTAAGTTACCATGGTATAGTTTGCTGTTGTTTGAAAATTCATCTAGTAATTAATATCAGAATTAATTAATTAATTATGTGTGAGTTTAGTCTGATTATACAGGCCTGCTGTAGTTTTATTGTTCTGAAATTTTTACATGTTCTACAGTAATTCCTGTACGCTGAATCCGAAAATGATATTTATTTTTTGTTCATCGCGTACAGATCTTTCACAAAATGTCATAACGCAGTACATGATTATATTGGAGAAGTT
>NW_013665916.1:491141-494161 GCF_000517525.1 Limulus polyphemus
ATTGGAGAAGTTTCTAAACAAAGGTTTTGTTAACAGTAGTTACTTGTTATTTGACTTTCGACCCAGTGATCAAAGTCTTAACGTCCTCGTATGAATGCGCAATATTAAAAGATATGATACTTGTAAAGCAGTTTGCTTCTGAGAGGTATTGATATAAATGTCTGCTTTATAGAAACTATGTGAGCATGCGCCAATCTAGAAGAAAAATAAAACTTACTAGGTAGAAATATGTTGCTCAGTTTAACATAAATTCATTTACCATGATACTATATGTATAAAAAAGGCGCTTTGAAACATTCTTCTACTTGTTTCCACGGCCACTGTATTGAGTGAAGGTTGTAATTAGAATCTCTTTCAGGAAAAGTGAAGCTTGACAGTAAGTAGAACAGCAGTTAAACATTTTTTTATTGTGTACTAGAGTGATTAAAGTCTGGAAAATAAATTGTTGTTAATTATAATTTTAGTTTTACTGTCCCAGATAGTATGAATTGCGTGTCGATTACTTGATATAAACATCTAAAACAGGCCTGAAAGCATTTAATTCCAATCCTTAATAAAAGTTGGTTTTCAATAAATCTTAAGTCTGTGGACATGAATGTAGAATAATGTTAATCCTGAAGTGCCAAATCCTAATATTTTACTAGTTTTGTGTTAAAAATAGCAAAATTTTGATTTCTATACAGTATAAATAAAGTATGATACAAACAGAGTGTTCAGTGTGTTATACAGAATCTTATAAATGTCTGTGTCTGTTTATTTGTTGTTAAGCACAAAGCTTCACAATGAGCTATCTGTGCTGTGCCCATCATGGGTATCGAAACCCAATTTTATGCGTCATAAGCATTCAGACTTACCGTTGAACCATTGATTTACTGTTGTAGAATAAAATATTATGAAATGAAATAGTGATTTCTATAGACAACTGTTATTCTTAACGAAAGACGATCGTCTCTTAGAAGCCTCTCAGTATCCTGATAACACTAAATTACAGTTTATCTGACTCAGATTCCATCTTAAAGTCTGGGTACATTTTATATCACTAAAAGTTCCATAATGCAGTTATAAAAGGACTCTGAAATGAGTAACTAAGTGTATTTTAAAGGAATTTGTTAATTTATCTATAAGATTATTTTAGATTAAAATAGCATAATAAAAGATCCCTCAGTGGCTCAGCGGTAAGTCTGAGAACATATAACTCTAAAAATCGGGTTTAGATACCCTTGGTTGAAAGATCACAAATAGCCCAATAAATAATTAGCTTTGTGCTTAACAATAAACAAACAAAGCATGAGAAACATGAAGTCAGAACTTTAACAAAAATGTAAGCTTCATCATGACTCGTCAAAACCTATATTTCAAGAAAATAGAGGTTTTAGATATAATACGAACATCAACACGTGAATACGAAACAAGTGAAGACAGTCATCATGTAAAATTATATAAACAATCAGACTGCCTACAACTGGTCATGATCTTATTATTTTACCTGCTATAGTCTTAAAAATCACTAAAAGAATGTTTCCTCACGGCTACAATTTCGTGAACTGCACATTATTCTAAAAAAGAAAATTCACGCGATGATACAGAATAAGTTACATGTAAGTGCCGTTTCTTCTAATCTGCTTTTCTCCAGGCAGTTGCTATGTTTGGAAAGAGAAACAACGACAGCTCAGAGTAAGTCTTTCTTAACAACAAAAGGTGATTATGAAAATATTATGTCTACTTATGAGTAAAAGTACCTTAATTACTAAGCTGCTTTAGAAAAACTAGAAACACTCAACCAATCATTATCTATTACTAGTGAAAGGGTTTTGCAACTGATTTATAAAACATATTATTTTCAAACAAATCAAAATTTTTACAAATGAAAGAGAACTGAATTGTAAGTGAATTGAAAAAGCGCAAATAAACAACTTAGTGAATGACTTAGGATCATAATTTGTGAATATCCAGTAAATGACAAAATTAGGGTTTAAAATAAATTGAAGAATTTAATAACACTTATATTTATATTACTATTACTAAGGAGGGTTTTCAGAAATTACACGATTTAATTTAAACATGTTATGAAAACAAATGTCGATAGCTTGATAATCATCAAATTTAACCATTTTACACGTGCACATGGACTTAACATTTGTGTTAAAAATCATGTAAAACTGTAGATGTTCCCGTTTCAGATAACGAATTAAAGATGTGTAAAAAATTGCATTTCAGATCAATCTGAAGGCCTTTAGTTTGATATCAAAAATCGTCAGCTGAGCTGGACGATGGGAGAAAGTTTTATTAATTGACTGGTTTTTATCTTGAAATGTTTTTCACAGCTCATAGACATACGACTTCTACTGTCATCTATGCTGTAACATATTTAGAAATGAGCTATTCTTGGGGACAGTCAAATGAACATTTAACTCAACAACAGAACAACGTAGCCTACTATATACACACCACACTTAACGTTATTACAGAAAACCGTTGACTACTATATAAACACAACACTTAAGTGTACTACAGAACAACGTTGATTACAAAAGAAACACATTTAACTGTACCATAGAAAAATGTTGCATACTATATGTACACAACGTTTAACTGCACCATAGGACAATGTTCCATACTATATGTACACAACGTTTAACTGCACCACAGAACAATGTTCCCTACTATATGTACACAACGTTTCACTGTACCACGGAACAACGTAGTCCACTATATAAACACAACATTTAACTGTACCACAGAACAACGTAGCTTACTACATGTACACCATGTTTAATTGTATCACAGAACAACGTTGACTACTATATGTACAGACTATTTAACTGTACCACAGAACAACGTAGTCTACTTTAAAAACACATTTAACGGTACCACAGAACAATGCAGCCTACTACATAAACACAACACTTAACTGTATTACAGAACAACGTTGACTACTATATAAACACAACACTTAACTGTACCACAGAACAACGTTGACTACTATATAAACACAACACTTAACTGTACCACAGAACAAC
>NW_013665916.1:495004-503370 GCF_000517525.1 Limulus polyphemus
CAGAACAAAGTCGCCTACTATATAAACACAACGTTTAACTGTACCACAGAACAATGTTGACTACTATATAAACACAACGTTTAACTGTACCACAGAACAATGTTGACTACTATATAAACACAACATTTAACTGTATCATCGAACAATTTAATGTGCTCGCATAAACGTAAATTGAAACAACAAGACGCTCACGAAGTTAAGCCTACTGAGTTGCAGGTTCTTGATACGACTAACCAAATGCGTCATCCATGAAGTAAGGAATGGGAATCTTAAAGAGAACAGTGTTAAGGAGATATCTGTTAAGGATAACAGTTAGAGGCACTCTCCTCTTAATTGACTCTTTGCCTCAGAAGCTGTCCCTTTTTTTATAGAGCCTTCTAACGTCACACCGCTCTCGTCTCTTTTATTGTGAATATAGGAGTAAGTGGTGATATATATATATATATATATATATACATATACGGTGAAACTGGCTACTTATCTCCTGCCTTCTAAGTGACTTTTCATAGACATTCGACAACACAACATGAGCACACGGCATTCATAAACCGAGGACATAACTTGTACGTCACACAAGAGGATAATACTCTTTTCTCGAGGAATAGTATTTAAATTATTAACGGCTATGATGTTCTAACAATACATCTACCTATGTATCTGATGTAGAAGTATATATGATAATTAAGAAGTATTCTTATAACAGCCTCTAACCTGGTCAAGTTACTAGCATTTCCAGTTTCAAACTTTGCACTAGAATAATAAACTACCATGATTTGTTCTTGGTAGGTTGACAAATGGCACTAAAATCTCAAAAATTATGAGACGGCACATGAAGGAATAAAAATTGCTTACCTGTAAAAATAACACTTTGCTTCTTCTGTTTTGAGAGTTCATTATTTTTCTATTTTCTGATAACAAATCACAGTCCAGAAAAGCAGTAAGAAAACTGTCTAATGGATTTTCGTAAATTGTTGTATTTTTTCAGAATTTGTAGTGCATACGAGAAGGGTGTAGAGATTTTGTCAATAAAGTTAGAGAAGAAAAAAACACGAACATTAGTTTCTTTCAGCCAATGTTTCGCTCTTGCGCGTTTATCAAAGTTAGTAGTACAAGAACTGTTTGATGTACTATTAAACCTGATGAAGCCGCAAAGGCAAAACGTTGGCTGAAATTAAATGTTTTTCGTTATTACCTGGAGAGAAGAAGCCGTTCCTCTCCCCCCTTAGCTTTATTAACAAATTGTTTTGCTTCTACATCGAAAAAATAAAACAAAATGTTTTGCTTACAGTAACGAAGTCAAAATTAATTTTCAATGTCAACATTTGCTCATTTTAACAACAGGAATTTAATCTTACTTACTCATACCAACTTGTTTTTTTAATAAACACATCAATTTTTAGATTCAGTTTTTTTAAACTTGCTTTATAACATGCAGCACCAAAAGTAAAAATTCACCTAATTTAAAATGCATTTGCATTACGAAATCAAGTTTCTATTGAAAAGAGAATCTATTCCTGAATTAAAAATTACCTGATACGCTATTTGTTTCTATAAGTATCATTGATATACAACAAAAATTCATGAGTTCTATGCGGATTTGCAAAATAAAGTTTACATATTGGAAATAACTCGTAAATTTGTTTAATTTCCTTTGTTGTTAAATCTGTATATGTGAAATTTGTATTTGTACGAAGAACGAAAACCCTCATACGTATTAACAGTGAACTACTCTTTTATAATATAGCAAAAGCCCTACAGTGTCGTGGATTTGAAAATACTAAGTTCAATCGAATTTCCTGGAGACAAATTGTTAGGGAAATCAATGATTGGAGAACAGATTAAAAAATTCAATCGATGATGTGTGAATAGATTAGGAGCACGATCAATATTCTGTACAATCAATATAGTAAAGGCGAAGTACGAGTCTAAGCAGTAGTTTATGAACATGTTTGAGTGAAACCAGCGTTGTGGGGACAGTGTACAATTCCTAACAAGCTTATAGATCAACCAGTGTTCTGTCACAAGATATGAGTCAAATCTATGTAGCAACATAAAAGACAAATCGGAATTATGATACAATGTATGAAAAGATAAGGTGTCAGACAAACTGGTGTTATGACACAAGAGGAAAGACCAACCAGAACCATTAAATAAAGTTGAAGACCAACTACTTTATGAGAAAATGTGCCTTAAAATTATTGCCATAATGTTTGAGACCAACTAGTCTCAAGGTGAGTCAAACTATTGTTATGTAAAGAACATCTGTGTTATTGAAAGAATATATATGACGAACCAAAATTATGTGAGTTTAACCAGTTTTATTAGACAAATTAGGAGTCCATCCAGAGTTAAGATTCAAGGCTTGTTTGTTTTGAATTTCGCGCGAAGCTACACGAGGGCTATCTGCGCTACCCGTCCCTAATTTAGCAGTGTAAGACTTGAGGGAGGGCAGCTAGTCATCACCACCCACCGACAACTCTTGGGCTACTCTTTTATTAACGAATAATTTGATTGACCGTCACATTATAACGCCCCCACGGCTCAAAGGGCGAGCATGTTTGGTGTGACGGGGATTCGAACCCGCGACCCGCAGATTGCGAGTCGAGTACCTAACCACCTGGCCATGCCGGGCTTCAAGGCTTGAAGCCAACCAGTATTATGAAACAAGGCGTGAGAACAACCGTTTTTGTAAAACAAGACGTGAGTCCAACCATTCTTATAAGACAAAAATTTAAACAAATTTTGTTTTGTGGCAAGTGAGAAACCGTTCAATATTAGGAGACAAATAAGAGTTAAACCAGAGTAAAATGACAACCAAATTCAGCTTCAGTCGTTGCGTATCATTTAACTTAGCTTGCGTGTTTGATTCTTATATGTATTAGATCAAAACTTTTTCATACCAGATGTTGAATTAGTGAGGATTCATCAATTAGTCCTCTTCTCTAAAAATTCCCACATTAGATACCATAGTAGGGATTCATTGATAACCCTTCTTCTCTAACAATTCCTATAATAGATGCCCAATTAGTGGAGGTTCAATGATGACACTTCTTCTCTAAAAATTCCCACATTAGATGCTGAACCGGTGAGGATTCATTGATGACCCTTCTTCTCTAAGAATTCCTATATTAGATGCCGAATCAGTGGGAATTCAATGATGACCCTTATTCTCTAACAAGTCCAATATTAAAAACCGAATGAATAAGTGGGGATTCATTGATGACCCCTCATCTCTTGAAAATAATCGGACTTCACCCCTCATAACTTACATTTTGTAGAATTCCCGCAAAAACACGTGCTGTTAATAACGTCTTGTAAAGGTTTTAAGTTCAGCGAATTATTATAGAAATATGTATATATATTTTTTTCAATAACATATCCCGCAATTGGATATGAAGACCATCAATAAACTAATAACTTTTGAATCTCCCTAATCTGCTAAAACTAATACTGCTTAAAACTTGACAACATTGTTAAAACTTAGGTTTTACATTTTTAAGACCTACATTTTAAGCTTACTTTATACTACGTACTAACTTATGTCTGAAACTTATCTAACCTTGGTTTTGAGACAGTCTGTTAACCAAGTTTTAACTTGTTTAGTGTTGATAAACATCAAACAAGATATTTGGTGCATAAATATTGCCCCCCAGTGGTACAGCGGTATGTCTGTAGACTTATAACGCTAGAAACCGGGTTTCGATACCCGTGGTGGGCAGAGCACAGATAGCCCTTGTGTAGCTTTGTGCTTAATTAAAAATAAAAACAAAGCATAAATATTTTGGTTGTTCTTTAACGGTGTTCTAGAACCTATAAACCAGGTTAAAAAAGACGGTATGTTGAAATTTACCAAATATCTTGGAATTTAATTATTTAGTCGAAGAAACACATTTCCTAAGAAAATGTTAATTTTCTACAATATTTTATATTATATAGTGTTTAACATAAACTATAAACGTATTCAGAAAATTAAATACTTAAGTATTAATACATGGATGTGTTTGTTCTAAAGAGGACTTTTAGGACTTCGAACATGAACTATTCTGGTATTTCTTTTCATTGCTTGTTAACCGACTCTACCTGAACACATCTTGCATCTTGTCTGCAGATTGAAGAATACATCTTGTTACCATGACAACATGACGACTAGTCGCTTTTCTAGTGTGAGTCTATGTAACAGGCCGATGGAAAAGCTACCTTCTAGACTCGTTACAAATAGCATACAAACAACCTCATTCGAGAATAAAATCTATTAAGAAATTAAGGCAGGTCACTCGCTATAATGATATCAGTTTTCCTTGAGGTATTCATTATCAGACTGTATTCAAAACAGGCAGTTAGATTTATCAAATTTCGTTAAAATTAACAAAAGAAAGAGAAAAACACTAGCATTAAACTTACCTGTTGCGGACCAATCGAGTTTGATGCAATCCCGCTGTTAAACATGAGCACCTTACTGCGCCGTTCACAACTACTTTTACGGATAGATGGCGCTGAAAAGAAAGTATCCTTAGTATTTCGGTTATATCGGTAATATCTGTAAATGACAAGAGTCAGACCAAACAATAAAGCCAAACCAACACCAGTGGCGGCACCAAGCACCGGGGATGACACCATTATTTCTTTCTGAAAATAGAAAAGAAATATAATAATAGTGTGAGCTTATTATAAACATATTTGTGAATATATGTCTTGAAGTATGGTTTTTCGCATGCTAATATTAATAATGTAATTTTCAAAGCTAATCTATTGTTGCACCCGAAATTTCCAAGAAAATATCTTAGTGATGTATACCATGAGGATCACGCAGAATATTTCACGAAGTTAAGTTTGTTTTTTCAAGGTTTAGAACCACATTAGCGGCAGGCGAAAACATTTTAACGATTTTCTAGTTTCCTGTTCTCATACGAACATCATACAGCACTAAGTGAGGCCAGCGAGTAGTGTCTCGTCAATGACTTATGACGTGAAATTTCTATATATATATATATATTTAAAATAAGTAGTGCCTCGTCAATGACTTATGACGTGAAATTTCTATATATATATATATATTTAAATAAGTAGTGCCTCGTCAATGACTTATGACGTGAAATTTCTACATATATATTTTTTAAATAATGCTCAGGTTTCCCTTCATCTTTATTAATCTCTTTTTTATTTAATTTTATGTAAACAAAACGTAAGTCTTAATTGCCGTGATTGAAGAACCTCAAGTCTGTAGAATGTAAATGAATATGGCATAGAGATGAGTTTAATTTCAATAATATGTCTCAAAAAAGAAGTTTTTATACATAAGCGAGAAATCGTTCATGTAAGTTAAAGGTGATACGGATAAGTTGACCAACTCAACATATTCTGAGAAATTTCTTCGAGTATCAACTGTATTTTCTATGTATCCCAAGTGTTATGTTTCTATGTGTCTGAAGTGTCATGTTTCTATGTGTCTCAAGTGTTATATTTCTTTAGTTTCTTGTTGCATTCCCTGAAGTGCAGCAGTAGTTTCCCCATTTTAAATTTTGTACGAACTGTAAGGTGATTACCGTACGTTTTTTTATTTATCGGTAGTTGAGAAAATAATGATGGAAGTATAGTTGAGAGGTCCGAGAAAGTTGATGAACGTTTTTATAAACAATATTTACAGCAAACATGAAACTTATAGCAAGATAGATCTTATTTTTTAAATTTATCAAAATTATCAGAAAAAAACAAACAAACAGAGTAAACTGAGTGACGAAATAAATACTGACGAGCTAACTTCCAAAGACAAGTCCTGGATTGGTGGGTTGTCTATAGAGTGGCACTTTAAGTTCTGTAGATATTTATATCGTCCGTTATGAACAGTGTTTAAGGAATTTGTTGAAAATGAAAACTGCCTAGATTAAAGAGACGAGTTCTAAGATATGTGATCTCACTGATACATATAATATATAACTGAAGACCAATCACACTTGTTTTTTGGAAGTCACATTGGCGTATTCCGCGCACTAAGTTAGTTTTACACGTAAGAACAGAACTGTGTATTACATAAAAGGAAGCATTACAGTATAGAGTTTTATGTGTTTGATTAACTAAACCACTGAATTTCAAAGACAGAAAGAGCATTCTACAAGACTGATATTAAAACGATCAAAAGCCTTCTTGAAGCTAAGGACAACTGGAGTTAAATTTTTCAGTTTTGGAATTAATAATAGCGACAATACCACAAATGTGAATATTATCAAATCATATTATGCTCCTTTGCCCGGTATTTTATAAGTATGGAACTGATGTACAACTTCGTGTATATATATACATGTTTTATTCGACTGGCAATTTATTTATCATTCAATGACTTCGACAGTAGAAATATTTTCTAAGTAGATGTCGCTCGATTTTTAATACGAGACCTTTTTCTTACTGCTTACATACAATTTTTAATTATAGCTTATGCAGATGATATTAGTGTTATCATTAGACAAGAAACAAAATTTTCAATTATTGAACGTGAAACTATACCCTTTTCGTCTGTAGATTCGATGTTTAATGATTTAAAAACAAATAAGCTAGGGATTGAGGCATGAGCAAATCGTATGGACTGTCCATTGAATTCTAATTGGAACACTACTGGTATCAAATTACTAGGTTTTTGGTAATTCTTCGAGTTGGTTAGAACAAAAATTAGATTGATTTAAAGAAACATGATACATGAAACTGATTTCATGGTGCAGCTTTATTGTACTTAATCATGCTGTGACTAGTGCTTCTTGGCATAAACTGAAAGATCTAGATCATTAGCTTGACCTTGTTCAGTATTTTAAAGATACAATGGGAACATTGTAGAATAAGATACACTGTTTAAAAGTTAGCCATTTTTTATTTTACTTGTAATGAAGGCGAGTGGCCTTAATTTAATTTCACTTGAGCATATAGCATGCACTATCACTTATTCTTCCAACTCGGGGTCTCTTAAGAGGTGTAATAGTTATTTCACAGACTCCCTCATGTGCAGCTTCCTCAATGGCTCAGCGTTAAGTCTGAAACTTATAACGTTAAAAACTAGGTTTCGATACCCGTAATGGGCATAACACAAATAGTGCATTATGTAGCTTTGAGCTTAACAACAAACAACTCTCCTGTGGAACCTCTTATTCCGCGTGTATGGAAGGGTGTTTGTTCACGTTGATTAAGTATGTAACCTTATAAATCCTAATAGGCTGAAGTAAAAAGGCAGTATTGCTATATTTTCCCTTATGAGTTTTACTTTTTTGATTTCATTTTCTATAATGAAATAACAGCGGATGTTAAAAACGTTTTTCTTCTTGTTTTCTGATAAAGAACTCGTTCAGAAATCAGGTTTATTTAGAGACGATTTTTATATTCATAAAAAAATGACAGTGTTTTTCTTTGCTTAAATTTTCTACTAGAACTGTTTACATGCTACTTGTACAATAAGATTGTTATCCAAGCATTCATTTACCGGATGTGGCATATTGATTAGCGTGCCGGACTGTAAAAACGAGATTCCATGGTTTCCGTCCTTCCGCAAACGAAAGATCAAGCTTTCAACTTTGGGGTCGTAGGTGTGTTATAAGATCGACAATCAGATTCAATTATCAAATTATAGTAGCGTAAGTGATGGCGGTGAGTGCTTTAACTAACTTTATTCTCTCTAGTCTATCAGTTCGAAATTAGAACTTTCTATGCACAGATAGTCCATTTTGTAGCTTTGCGCTAATATCCGAAACAAGATAACCGACTATAGATTACTACAGAACCTCAACTTCCCTCTGTTAGTTGGAAAGTTGTTTATACTTCATTACCCCAAATCGAGAGGCCTATATTCAATGAAGATCACTACATGACGCTTAATAATGTTAATCTTAGTGAAGACAATGATTGCCCCGGACGTAATAATGGTATATTACTTCATGATGCTTAACAATGTTAATCTTAGTCAGAACAGTAATTGTCCCAGTTTTAACAATGAAGATTACTTCATGATGTTTAAATGTTACTCTTAGTCATAACAGTGACTTTTCCAGATGTAATAATGACAAATCACTTCATGATTATAAATAATGTTAAACTTAGTCAGAACAGTGATTGTACCGAATGTAATAATGGCAGATCACTTCTTGATGCTTAATAATATTAAACTTATTCAGAACAGTGACTGTCCCCGTTGTAATAATGGCATATTACTCCATGCTGCAAACAATGTTATTCTTAGTCATAACGGTAGCTGTCCCAGATGTAATAATGGAATGTCGTTGAGTGGTATTTAATAATGTTAATCTTAGACAGACTGTCCCAGATGTAATAATGGAATGTCGTTGAGTGGTATTTAATAATGTTAATCTTAGACAGACTGTCCCAGATGTAAT
>NW_013665916.1:503981-532843 GCF_000517525.1 Limulus polyphemus
AATCTTAGACAGACTGTCCCAGATGTAATAATGGAATGTCGTTGAGTGGTATTTAATAATGTTAATCTTAGACAGACTGTCCCAGATGTAATAATGGAATGTCGTTGAGTGGTATTTAATAATGTTAATCTTAGACAGACTGTCCCAGATGTAATAATGGAATGTCGTTGAGTGGTATTTAATAATGTTAATCTTAAACAGACTGTCTTGGGTGTAATAATAACACTGGATATTTTGAACAAATTTAACTATACTTTTCAGGAAGTGATAAATTAATAAGCTACGTATTAACAAATGTGTGCCTGGATTTTAGGTTACAACTGTATTAGTTCTAATAAATAGTTGTGGGAGAGTTACAAGTGCGACAGTCAATCTCGCTGTTTGGTTAAACTTAGTCGTGTAGACGTCTTGTGCTGCTAAATAGTTGCCCTCCCTATAATCAGCAGTTTTAAATTAGAGACGGAAATGCCTGCCTGAAACATAGGGGTCTCTGAGGTGGTCGTTTAATGTAGGCGCCGTTCAGGTTGAAAATATCAAATGTTAAAAATGTTAGATGAATTTCACGATGTGTTCTTAAATGTATTAAAAAATGTATGAAAAATAGCGCAGCATCGTGAAATTAAAAATTTGTTCAAAAACCTTTCAAAATAATGAACCAATATACACTTAGTGTTTTCAAGTATTGTTGGTTTTATTAACTGTCATTGAGTACCTAAAATAAGTTGGTATAAAACACTTTATCTTCAATATGTATAGAGTATTTCTCCGAAATTACTTTTAGTTAAATCTAATAAACACAGCATTTTAAGCTTGCACGGTGGAATAATTATTAGGGGATATACGTACAATTCTGCGTATTGTAATTGTATTCAAATAAACAAGTCAATATATTTATGCTAATTAAAATCCCTTACTTAATATTTCCAAGCGCATCCGGTGGCGAAGCGGTAAGTCTGAGGGATTATAACGCTAAAATTCGAGTTTCGATCCCCACGGTGGTTACAGCACAGATAGCTCATTGTGTAATTTTATGCTAACACCAAGCAAACAATTGTTCCAAGAAACGTTTACCAATTTTTAAAAAAATAATAAAACAAACCAACAAAAAAATAACACCGTGACCGATTTCCTATATAGTTAACTTTATGATGATTATCAAAATGAATAGCATAACACGAGTATTTGGTTTGTACTGACTATGAAAGATTGTCCCCCAGTAGCACAGCGGTCTGCGGATTTACAACGCTAAAAACCGGTTTCGATACCCGTGGCGGGCAGTGCACAGATAGCCCATTGTGTAGCTTTGTGCTTAACAACAAACAAACAAGACAAAACTATGTAAGACATGTTAATTTTCATAGTGACGTTAGAGTCACAGACTACGAAATGATAATCGTACATTGTCACAGTTTTATATGATAGTGAATTGGGATACCGATAGATGACGCCAGCGTCAAACATAAAATTTTATGTGGTTATACAACTATGATTTTTGGTTAAAATAGCAAAGAGATCACATGTAATTCTGTGTAGCAAAGGTTTTAAATATTATTCTGTGTTATGTACCAAGACAAAGGAAATTGACAGAAACAAAACTACAAAAAAGTTAAAAAAATCGTCTATTACTAGAGAGAGAATTATAATGATGTGTGCATTACCAAATAAAATGATTAACAACAACTATCAAACTCATAATTTTTACAACCAAAATGTCCTATCAAGACATTAAACACTCACACTACAATTGTTCAGCTGTTATGTCTAATTTATTGAAAACGGTTGGGATGAATAGCGGAAATGACCAATAATGGTTTAAGCTTTGCCTCTGCTGGTTGACACATATCTAACAAAGGTTTGTACACTTTAGACAGAAAAGAGACTATTGAATGATATAATTACGACGTTCAGATAGAGCGTACTGGTCTTATCATTAAACATTTTACAAAAAAAAGGTTATTAGATGTTATGTGGTTTTGAGTCTACTATGACATAGACAATAGGTAAATAGTTAATTAAACTTGAGTTGTGATGATTATTAGCCTATAATTATAACGTAAGTACGATTAGAAATTAGTTACTGTTTTTAGATAGCTACTAATCACTAATTTTTTATTATTTTCTGGGTGAAAAACTTATCATTATAACTCTAAACTACTACAATCGTAAATCCTCTAGAAAATCTTTCGCGATATGATCTGTTCCATTCCTAACATGTTGTATCACTGTCAGTACCATAATATGCGCATACTTTTGCAGATAGATACTTCGACGAATGCGAAGACATACTCCCATTCGTTACATACCAGATACATGCATACAACTGTCGCAAGTTGTTCGTCCATTCTTTTATATGGTTTGGGAGAAGCTTGAGAATACGGCTCTTTTGTTGCTTGTGTAGACCCTAAATCTGCTTGAATTGATGATATACTGTTAAACTTTCTTCTCTACTTCGGGTGTGCAACTGGTAGCCGATCTTGGAGTAGCCTGTTTGTTCTTGTCGGTGTTACGCTTTCTCTTGCTTTACTAATACAGTTCAAAAATTACAGGAAAGACCCCTTTCTTTAAAACGCTAAAATTTTGTGCCTTGTTTTTATAATCATAGAGTAGGGCTTCCTATTGAAAAGTCTACCTTAGATATGCACTTACAAATTAACACATTTCAGCTAAAATGCAATTAGAGGATCGAGCTTATAAAATGGATAATCATAAGTCCCAAAGGTTTCCATGGGAAAGATAACTGGATATGCAGATTGTAAACAAATCTCTGTATTAATTGCTGTTTCATCAAACCAGATTATTAGTTGTGTTCAAACCCTGACAGTTAAACCCTGAAATAACGAATTTCATAATTTTGTATACATTTATTTTACTAAAACACTTGAGGACGCAACTTCCCACAACTTACAGTTTTGGCTAAGTAAAAAATAAATAAAATAAATGTGCACATCAATTGTCAGTTAAATCACTGATCCATCTAATTAGCTCTCCTATAACGTTGATGTTATTATTTTTAAGTTGCAAAACTATAAACCTAAACCGTTTCTAATTTGCCTAGACTACTAATAGTGCATAATAGTAAGAAGAAAAGTAATGAGTAGGATCTACTGGAATTTGCAGATCGTATCTGTATCTAGTAATAATAAAAGAGGGAGTCATTCATTGTTTTAAACTTTCATAACTGGTTTAAATGCAAAATGTTGAATTTCACAAATCTAGTTTAGTCTATCGTTAATAGTCCCAGTGACTCGGCGGTAGGTTTTTTTGTAGTTAAGCACAAAGCTACAAAATGGGCTACTGTGCTGTGGCCACCACGGGTATCGAAAATCGGTTTCTAGCGTCATAAGTCCGCAGACTTACCGCTATGCCACCTTAAAGCTCGGCGGTAAGTCTGCACGCTTGCGACCCTAAATATCGGGTTTCGATACCCGTAGTAGACAGAGCACAGATAGCCTATTGTGTAGCTTTGTACTTAACAACAACCTAACTGCAATATTCCTCCAGTGGTGAAACGGTAAGTTTACTGTCTTTCAACGCCAAAATTCGAGGTTTGTTATCACAAATAGCCCATTCTATAGATTTGCACTAAAAAATAAATCAAATTGTCTTTAATAAACATCATAGCGGAAATATGGCATGACTAACGTCACCATACTCTTGATGTCTGTGACTAATAACAAAATAAAAACTTCTTAAATTAAATCAATTTCGTTTTCATTTATTTATTTTGAGAACGTATAGAAGAAACTGAAGTTGAGTTTTGTAGCTCAGAGTATCTGTGTGAAATAAACAAAATGTTACTTAAAGGAACTTTGTCGTGGCGCCATCTCGTATTCGAAATTAACATACTGTTTATTATTTTGTCTCCTTCTGTTGCTCCATTACTTTTACAATGAAAGAAGATGAAATGTTTTACCTTTCAAACGTTGAATTATATTGAATACTAGCTGGAGTACTCGTTCTGTGGACGGAGGTTATGTAAATCCATGATTAATGAAAGGTTATCTTAGGACCTGAAAAGCTGCTTCCCTAATACATAATTGTAAGAAACGCAAAAACGTCCATAAAAACTGCAACACACAAAATGTGAAACCGCAATTTTGCATGTATCTCCGCATGGACCCAACAAACAATCATGCCAAATTTGGTAACTATTGGTTTGTACGTTCATTAGGTTCATGTGGGGGATACATACACATTTTCAGTTTTGCATTTACGTTTTGTGGTTTTTATGGGAGTTTTTGCGTTTTGTACCACTACTTCACCCCCTGTAGATGTATGTTTACCAAATTTGATGTGAAGGTTCATTGGGTCCATGGGGAGATACATACAAAATTTCAGTTTTGCAGTTCTTATGGGCGTTTTTTACCATTACTTCTCCCACTGTGGATAGATCTTCACCAAATTTACTATGGATGTTCATTAGCTCCATGGGGAGACACATACACATTTTTAGTTTTGCGTTTTTACTTTTATTATTACTACTTCGCTCCCTATAGATGGATCGTCACCAAATTTAGCATGAAGGTTTGTTGGATGCATGAGGAGATACCTACAAATTTTCAGTTTTGCAGTTTTTATGGGCGTTTTTTTACCACTACTTTTCCCCCCTGTTAATGGATGTGAATATCCATCGACACCCTGCAAAGAAGTTACATGGACATACACAGACAGTACTATTATATTTATATAAGGTTGTTTTTCTCAGTTTAGTTTGTTTTGACAGTGAAGCAGCAGGAAGTTTTATTAGGTCTTTTCTACCCCCTAAGAGTCGTAAAAATAAAAAAAAATACACGTAAGTATCACCTTATCTAAATATATTCATAAAATCACTTGTAAAATGCCACAATTAATCAAAGTTAAGACGTTTAAGAATAGTTACTTTATCCTCACTAGATGGTAAAACTATCATTATAATAATTGTAGGACTCTCTTCTGCTGATTATTTATGAATTTTACGCAAAGGTCCACAAAACCTATTAATACTTCCTTATCTTACGTGCATAGTTTGCTTAAAACGCAAACAAGTGACCGACCACTTAAACTTGTAGTTTCTAACGTGAGGTCTGTTACATACCCATTACCTAAATGGTCAACAAAACATTTCTCCAACTTGATGGAAATATCTCACCATCGTACTTCAAAACAATATAAATTTTACCAACAAAATTAAAAACACTCATTTAAAAGTTTTAAGTTTCGATGTTTCTTTATTTACAAACTTGCCAGTTGATAATATTTTGTCTGTTCCAACTGACACTCTTATCTCTCTTATCGAAATGTGTGTAAACAACAATGTATTACCAGTCTTGATCAATATTTTAAACAAAAATACGGAATAGGTAATAGGAAATCCACTTTCTTCAATACTGGGCAACGTTTTCATGGAATATTTTAAGATTGAATTATTTCCTTCCATAAATATAAACCTTTCGAATATGTTGATATATTTTCAGTGTGGCTTAGCCAAAAAAGTGATTTTGGAAAAGTTTTAAAAACTTTAATATCTTCATTCAAGTACTAAATTTAACGTTAAATGGGGGAAAAAGAAATATGGTGAATTTTCTTTCTTGGATATTTTGATAACCCGGAAAAAACACAGAACCTCTCCTCTCTGTATACAGAAAACGAACAATTCTTTTCTTTTCATGCCACCATAACAGGTCAAAACATTGACTATTTCTTCATTTTTTCTCAGAGGTTTTCCACAACGTTTCATTACAAATTACCATCTTAGAGCAAGAAAAAATTTTTCCCTGTAGACAGAGAAAGACCAACCAACAACAATACGAAAACACATTATACTGACTACAACGCTAACATTAAACCCCTAGGGAAAATATTAAGAAAGAATTACTTTAGAATCACATACAAATATCCAAGCACCATTGAAGATACCCTAACTTCAAACAGAATAGTACCTAAAGATAAAAAAACAAGGTGTTTATATTATAGCCAATCCTGTGACAAAAGTTATATAGGTAAAACCAGAAGAAGTGTTAATACAAGAGTTTCTGAACATTAAACAAGACATTAAATGTAGAAATAAAAACAGCCCCCCAGTGGCACAGCGGTACGTCTGCAGACTTACAATGCTAGAAACCGGGTTTCGATAACCGTGGTGGGCAGAGCACAAATAATTCATTGTGTAGTTTTGTGCTTAAACCACAAACAAGGAAAGAAAATCATTTCAATTTGTCTTCATATGAGAGATTATGGCCATCGAATCAATCGCAAATTAACAAAAAATCTATACTTACTTTATGTACAAAGTCAGTCACAGCCATATAGGATAAGTAACTCAATACAAAAAGAAAACGTTTTACACAATGGTTAATCCAAATATATATATATAAATATTTAAAAACATAACTACATAAAAATATTCGTCGAAAATTACTCGACTGTCTGTTTTCAACACCTTCCAAGGCCACTTTAAGTAAACAGCTTACTGACGTCCAATTTCCTTATAACAGAATTCGAAGTTCGTGTGTCAATGTTTGCGTTGTTGACAAATTTTCCTGCCAGAAGACAACGCGAAATTGAAGAGGACGCACTAATACTGTATCAATACTTCTGTTTGTTTGTTTGTTTTTTGAATTTCGCGCAAAGCTACACGAGGGCTATCTGCGCTAGCCGTCCCTAATTTAGCAGTGTAAGACTAGAGGGAAGGCAGCTAGTCATCACCACCCACCGCCAACTCTTGGGCTACTCTTTTACCGACGAATATTGGGATTGACCGTCACATTATAACGCCCCCACGGCTGAAAGGGCGAGCATGTTTGGTGGGACGGGGATTCGAACCCGCGACCCGCAGATTGCAAGTCGAGCGCCCTAACCACCTGGCCATGCCGGGCCTCAAGACTTCTGACAGCCTGTTCCATTTCCTATGATTTTTACCCCCCAGTGGCTCAGCGGTATGTCTGCGGACTTACAACGCTAGAATTCTAGTTTCGATACCCGTGGTGGCCAGACCACAGATAACCCATTGTGTAGCTTTGTGCTTAATTACAAACAAACAAACATTCCTATGATTTTTAACAGCTAATACACAGAATATTGCGTTTTTTTACTACAGCACGGGTTACCTGTGCATATCCTGATAGACTAGAGGGAGAACAGCTAGCCAACACTGCCAATTGACCGAAACTTTTATAGCGCACACATGTTCTTAAAGTTGGAGAACGTCTTTCTCGCAACGGTCAAGCAGATTCACAGTTCCGGGCACGCTAATCACTAACCAGTTCTCTTCTGGAACTCTTAACAAGTCTAGTGAAATGGTGCAATATCAATTATATATAGTAATATCATATTTAAAAATACAGCAGCCCTCCCCCCAGTAGGTCAGCAATAAGTTTACGTAGTTTCAAAACTAAGATCTGGAGTTTGAATCCCGCGGTGGACGGAGCTCAGATAGCTTTCGGTTGGCTTTGAGCTAAAACAAGATCACAAAAAGGGAAATAATACAAATATTTCAGATTTTAATATTATACGTTGTGTAGGTAACATTATAGAAATATTGAGATGGCTTGAAGAAAGGTAAAAAACAACAACAAATTATTAAAAAATGAAATAAATTATATTTATATTATTAAGAATTAAAATAAATTATCACAAATCATCTCAAACAGAGACGGATTATCATAGAGACAATTATCACAAACCATCTCAAACAAAGACGGATTATCATAAATCTATGATAATCCGTCTTTGTTTGAGATGGTTTGTGATAATTGCCTCTATGATAATCCGTCTCTGTTTGAGATGGTTTGTGATAATTGCCTCTATGATAATCCGTCTTTGTTTGAGATGGTTTGTGATAATTGCCTCTATGATAATCCGTCTCTGTTTGAGATGGTTTGTGATAATTGCCGACAATTGAGGCCGAAGCTTCAGGCCCATGATTGGGGGGGGTCCCCAATCAGCTTAGAAAAAATATAATTTCATATCAATATATATGGAATGTAATATTAAATCATCAAATGTAAAATAATCATAAAAATATATTCAATATATGTATTACGTGTTATATTCTAATTGTGAATATCTATTTTTAACATTCGTTATTTTTATATCATCATGTGCACTGCTACTGCTGTAGCTGGTGAGCAATATCATCATCAGTATGTTAAGGTTCTTTCATGGTTGTTTCTCAATTAGCCTGACGTGTAAGTTGTGGAAATGTGCTATGTACTGTAAATGTGTCGTTAATAAAAATCTATAGAAAAAAGTACAGTTAACCAGCCTATGATCTTAAAGCATGAAAATTATATACGTTGATCTAGAATACAGGCTAATCTGAAAAAAAATAATAATAGAAGAATTAACAATATTTCATAACATTTTCTCCACAAGACAGCTAAGTTAAGCGTAAATTCATAATTTTATCTTAAGCTGCTACAGATGAAAATGTTGCCAAGTTAGTGTACTTTTGTTCTTGTTAACAAACCACATGATTTGCTAAATGCAGATCCTTTATTATCACTTGTTCAATTATTCCTGCGATTATCACATAACATTTTCAGTGATTTTTCTTGTTCTTTAGCTATCGTATTTTATCGTTGGACAATATTTTAGGAAGGTTTTGTAATATTCTATACGTTTTTATGCAGTTCTATCCAAACCTTTTTGTTCTTTCTTTCTCTCTTGGTCGATGTAGCATAACGAAGTGATGACGTACAAAGTTTGTGGCCGGAGGGAGGATGTTTTAAAACAGTAGCTATCTAGACGATGTTGATGGCATATTCCGGATAAAAAATATCCACTCAAAATCATTTGGTTGATGATTTGCTTTTATACTTTTTTGGTTTTATCAATTAAGTACTTCAGTTCCTCACTTTCTCAAACTCATAACATGTTTTGTTACACAGTTGACAGAGTTGTTTCTTATCAAATCTGCAGGCTAAAAGCATTCAAAACTACGTTGATTTGTTTTGAATGTTCTTCCACCATAGATAAAGATTAGTGCCTCCTGTCTGAAGTGCTTCAGACGTGTCCTTTATAATATAGTGTTTAACAAGTCAAGTAGAAAGATATGTCTTAAATTAGTGTTTAAATGAATAACATCAAGAGGCAATAATCTGTATAAACTTTTTACATGTTTTGCGGGTTTTAGTGTTTTGTTTACATTTGAGCACCAAAAGATAAGATGAAATGAATAGTTTGCTTTAGTTATCGTCCTATAACAACGTTTTGTGAAAATAGACAAGTGCTCAATAAGAATTATCAATTGCTAGACATGTATACTCGTACTGTCAACAAACTCAGTATATATATATTTTAATACAGCAAAAAAGCTGTTCATAAATTGAGTCTAATGGATGTACTTCTAATGTTGAAAAGACAGGACGGAATAAAAGGATAAGTCTTTGTTTGAAAGAGGTGACTGAAGAAAGGAAAGTGAATGTTAAACTTTTTAATGTATTTGTAGGTGTATTCATGTATTTCTTGAGAATTATTCACAATTGAAGCCAACTGTTTCAGGTACTTACAACCATTCTCAGAGTCAATGGTAAAGGCCCAATTCCCGTTCGAACAGAGTACTTGGTTAGTGTCGGTTTCGAATAAATCTCGGAATAATGGTTTAATATTATATGGATAGGACTGATGAAACTAAACCAGCTACGTCATTAACACACCTGTTTTGTGTTACACTATAGGTTTTATTCCAATAGTTTAATATTATGTGGATAGAACTCACGAAACTGAACCTGCTACGTCATTAACACACCTGTTTTGTGTTACACTATAGGTTTTATTCCAATAGTTTAATATTATATGGATAGGACTGATGAAACTAAACCAGCTACGTCATTAACACACCTGTTTTGTGTTACACTATAGGTTTTATTCCAATAGTTTAATATTATGTGGATAGAACTTATGAAACTGAACCAGCTACGTCATTAACACACCTGTTTTGTGTTACACTATAGGTTTTATTCCAATAGTTTAATATTATGTGGATAGAACTCACGAAACTGAACCTGCTACGTCATTAACACATCTTTTTTTTTGTATTACACTATAGGTTTTATTCCAATAGTTTAATATTATGTGGATAGAACTCACGAAACTGAACCTGCTACGTCATTAACACATCTTTTTTTTTGTATTACACTATAGGTTTTATTCCAATAGTTTAATATTATGTGGATAGAACTTATGACACTGAACCTGCTACGTCATTAACACACCTATTTTGTGTTACACTATAGGTTTTATTCCAATAGTTTAATATCATGTGGATAGGACTGATGAAGCTAAACCTGCTACGTCATTAACACACCTGTTTTGTTTTACACAATGTGTTTTATTTCAAAGGATTTTTCAAACAAATGTCTTTAAACATCTAAAATGGAGGATTCACACACACACACACAAACTGAATTTTAACTCTCATTGATATTTTTAGATTTTTATAAATTAGTTTCCTTGAAACATCCGAGTTGTAATATTTCACAACCAATGCTTAACAAGAATCGCTATGCAATTCGCTACACTGTAAAAATAAAAATAACTTTATATCAGAATAAGCCATGTTCATAGAATGAAACTAAAAATTAACATAGCCATCAAAATAGAAAATCAACTATATCATTCTTGCGTATCTACTTATAAAGATTAGAATGCACTGTGTCATCACTTGGTTACCCTTACTGCTAACAATATTTTCGGCCATAAACCCAAAAAATATCTCACGAGGTTCGGCGGGCTAAGGAGATTTAGGTTAGTCCTAAATACAAAATCTAAGTCAACAATACAAATCGGTCTTTATAATAAACCTATAATAATGAACAACAACTTAAAATTAAATAAAAGTAAATATTTTAGATACTGCCTAGTATAATGAATTTCCTTAATAAAAGGAAGATTAAATACGTAAAATAGCCTAAAACACAAATCAAATTTTCTCAGATAACAACATCAGCATCCTGACAACTAAATAACTTAGGAAGTTTGTTTCAGCTAAACCTTTTAATAGCTTTTGTCTTATATTTTGTTTATTTTTCGATGAATTTCTTTTTTTGAAACGTTTATTCATATCGTTGTTCACGTTTTTCTTTGTTGTTTATATTTTATATATTATAGTTTTATTCTGAAGACGAGACATGCCAACGTTAAAATGTAAGTAAATTTGTTATTCGTTTGTAAGTGAATATATTAGTTGTGAAATCTTCGGTCTTTCTGCTTCTGAACTTAAATTTGTTTGGATAAAGTATCGTATCATTGTTCTAACTAGGTTTAAAACAACTGGTCTAGCTCGAAGTTGTAGCATTCAGCTAATCATGGTAACGTATTTTGTTACCCACCAATGTACAAGTTTATTTCATATTTCCAGCTATACCACCGTAAGGTGGACAAAACCAGAGTGCTAACTCTATCTGTAAAGTTAGATAATCTCCAAACCTTTATCTTTAAAAGAATATAAAAGTGTGTGTATAATAGCAAAATCTACACCAATATGAACAGCACTTGTGTAATAGCAAAATCTATACCAATATTAACTCTACTTGTGTGTAATAGCAAAATCTACACCAATATGAACAGCACTTGTGTAATAGCAAAATCTATACCAATATTAATAGTACTTGTGTGTAATAGCAAAATCTATACCAACATTAACGGTACTTGTGTGAAATAGCAAAATCTACATCAACATTAACAGCACTTGTGTGTAATAACAAAACCTATACCAACATTTACAGCGCTTGTGTCTAATAGTAATGCGTGGTATAAAATGAAATGCATAAACTACAAAACTGAAAAACATAAAGCTTATTTTCTGCTTTGAAAATGCCAAGGATTGTTGTAAAGTGCTATATATATTTTGCCAAGGCTTGTTGTAAAGTGCTATATATATTTTGCCAAGGCTTGTTGTAAAGTGCTATATATATTTTGCCAAGGCTTGTTGTAAAGTGCTATATATATTTTGCCAAGGCTTGTTGTAAAGTGCTATATATATTTTGCCAAGGCTTGTTGTAAAGTGCTACATATATTTTGCCAAGACTTGTTGTAAAGTGCTATATATATTTTGCCAAGGCTTGTTGTAAAGTGCTATATATATTTTGCCAAGGCTTGTTGTAAAGTGCTATATATATTTTGCCAAGACTTGTTGTAAAGTGCTATATATATTTTGGGAAGAAACGTTGTTGCATATATCGATATTTTAACTTCGTTGTGTTCTAAAATTTATTTTGGTTTTATCATACAGTTTCTTAGTTTTATTTTATACTTTAGTTTCGCTTTTTAAACTTGGAAGGTATGGAGATAATTGTGGAACGTAAAATAAATAACGAATAGCTAGCTATGTTTGTCAAGCTTCTTTGTTTCTTCTTTTATGCATTTGTTCTCATACTAATATTACATCCTTTATACGCGGGTTGTCAACCTGTGTGCCATCATTCCCCTAAACCAGAAATACCACAATCTTTCATTAAGTTTAACTCAACTAGAGCGTGGAAGCCAACGTATGGTCTCGTTTTATTTGCAAATGTAAAGATCGTCTTTTGCTACATTTCATAAATATCAATGCAAGTAGCAGGGAAGTCGATGCTGTTTTACCTAATTAAGCGATACCCCTATGGGCTATGTGACTCTAGATCTATTCTATCCACATAGATCTATGGGCTATGTGCCTCTAGATCTATTCTATACACATACCCCTATGGGCTATGTGATTCTAGATCTATTCTATTCACATAGATCTATGGGCTATGTGACTCTAGATCTATTCTATCCACATAGATCTATGGGCTATGTGCCTCTAGATCTATTCTATACACATACCCCTATGGGCTATGTGACTCTAGATCTATTCTATCCACATAGATCTATGGGTTATGTGACTCTACTACCCTTATAGATCTACAGATGGAGCTTGGTTTTAAATTTCCACTATCTGTTTATTTCTCTTTTCTGTGTTTTTTAGAGGGGGAGCAGAGGCTTACTATTTTCTTAAGAAGTGTACAATTTCTGCAATATATAATTTTCCTTCTTATTTATGTAAATATGAAAATAGTTGCCTTTTCTTTAGCAATACTTCATAAAACAAGTATATGGAATTTCAAATAAGAGGCTGGTTAGTACATTAAACTGATGGAAGTTAGTATGGGATAAAACAAACAAAAGATAGTTGTTGTTTTTCGGATATATATATAGAAAATGACTATTATACGGAAGCATGAAGGAAGATAGCTCAAGTTAAGACTCTTAAGCCAACGATAAGAAGATTTCTAGAAGACGTATAGCTATGTCCTTTGAAGTACTAAAGTATCAATATATTTAAGACTTCACAGAACCTTATGTTTAATGTGTAAACAGAGAGTAATACGGATAATATTTTCTTTTACTTATGAGCTACCTCAAGTTCGCAGTTTCTTTTCAGAAAAAAATCTTCATTTTTTTGTTTAAGTTGGCCCTTCTCGAAAAGGAAACCTCAGCATAAATTGTAAATTGAAGAATAAAAAACTGTCAAAATGAGTTCAAGAAACCAGACGAAATATTCACGAGTTTTTTTTTTCACGTTCAACGTGCCAAATTAAAAAATTTCATTTGAAGATATTATGCAGCAAAACGTTAAACCAGTTTCAGATCAACTGATCCACCGATGAATTCAGAAATCCTAATAATCCAATACCTAGGAGAGAGAACAAAGTCATACTTTTATGTGTGGTAAACTAGTTACTGAAAATATCTGGGACTCTGAATTGAAACGTTACTAGTCGAGAATATTTTGCTAGAAAATCATGTTATGTACAAAGAGGTGTTGACGTACAAATCTGTTTGTTCACCTGAAAGACTGGCGTACGAAGGGTTATACGGCCACGTCAGAAACCCTATGGTTCAAATATAGTCGTTTCTGTTTTTGAACTACGGGCTACAGGACATGAAACCTGTCGGCAACAACCGCGTCCTGAAGCGGCTAGTCTTAACTTGTTTGTTTGAATTTCGCACAAAGCTACACGAGGGCTATCTGCGCTAGCCGTCCCTAATTGAGCAGTGTAAGATTAGAGGGAAGGCAGCTAGTCATCACCACCCACCGCCAACTCTTGTGCTACTCTTTTACTAACGAATAGTGGGATTGACCGTCACATTATAGAGCCCCCCCACGGCTGAAAGGGCGAGCATGTTTGGTGTGACGGGGATAGTCTTAACTTAATAGCGGTATCTTACAACGCACCCACCTGTAAGTGAGAAGCGTATTTTGGTAGAACCACATCTCAAAATTTGTGCAGTCGCTTAGATACAAGAAATATTGTAACGTGATGAGAGTAGTCTTAATTTCAGAAACTTTCTCTTAAGTTTAGGAGCAATATCTGAGTTTGAGCCACATATAAAAAACGAATTAAGGTTGATAATGACTTATTAAGGGACTTTGTTAATCATTTAATGAGTAATCAATGCATAGTTTAGTCAATTTGTTTGTTACTGTCACCCAGTTAGCTTGTTCATTGCTGTGTTTATGTTTTAACGAAGAAATTAGACAAATAAGTGAGATTTTTGTTTATTCATAATATATTGCGGCCTGTCATATATTTATGAGTATGGCACTTGACTCACAATCTGCGGATCACGGCTTTCAATCCATGTTACCGAACATGCTCGCCCTTTTAGCCGTGGGGGCGTTATAATGTGACGGACAATTCCACTATTCGTTGGTAAAAGAGTAGCCCAAGAATTAGCAGTGGGTGGTGTTTTCTATATGCCTTCCCTCTAGTTTTTCACTGCTAAATTAGGGACAGCCAGCGCAGGTTGCTCTAGAGTAGCTTTGTGCGAAATTCAAACAAACCAAACCAAATAAATGAAATCCTAGTTTATTTGTAAAGTTAGGCTCAACGGTGAACTTTGGTTTCACTAAAAGTGGAACATGAGAGAATAATGTATTTTAGTTATCGCTAATTAGATCAGATTTTGTGTTATTCTTTTTACCGAATAATCTAAAAGAACCCGGTCAAAAATCTTACAATAGTATAATAGTCATACCCTGTGTCATTAGAGTTTTATATCTAAAACTACACGTTAAACCTTTAAACAACAGCTAGATCTTGCGAGAATCGTTAAACTTTTCTTACTTCAAGGAGGGATGGCCAGTTAGAAAGAGTTGTTAACATTTTCGTCGTCTTTATGATATACTCTGCGGTTTCCTCCAAAACGGAGTAGTAAAAGGAAACGTTTTAAATCAAGTTTATTCGTCTATTACTTTATTTTACTTATGATCGAATATTGCGTTCGGTATCGTTTTTATAGTCTGAAGTATATTTGATGTAAAGTTTAAAAGTTTTCCAAGAGTTTGTCAGTTAGATGTTTGTGCACGGATGCCAGTGAAGATCACATCCAATAGCGTTATACGTCTTCCACAAAACAAAACAAAAAGAGTAATAAAAACCTACTTCAAATATTTCAACTTCAAATATATCTGAGTTAAGTGTCTGCAACCTAATGGCTTCTTGTTTTAATCAGACAGTCAAGGCTAATTTAATCACTCGTACTTGTCTGTTGTATTTACACGTCACTTGCATGTACGTGTATTAGCTTTTAATGTTAAAAGTGTGGAAATATTTACATTATAATTTATATTCTTACGTCATGTTCTTTAAGTTACGAATGCGGTGACTTTTATAGACAATGGTTCTTAATCTAGTTACAATTTATATATAAATATTTTTTTTTCTGTGATCATCTTCAAGCCTTTATTGGGTATGTTATACTCGTAGCGCAGTAAATGTCATCAAAGTTTTTGTCTTGAGCAAGAATGTAGACAATAATCACAAAAAGGACTGATGTCGTGAGAACAAAACTACTACGCCACAACATTCTCATTACACTTTTCTAAACTTAACAGCAGATGGTAAAATAGGTTCTGTTTTAAGGGCTTTAAGTTGCTGGATACCGATCAAACATTTATTTCGTAAAATTCTCATTATACAATCCCACAATGTCAAAATAGGGAAGAAATGCACTAGTTTTCTGAGCTCCTTAGTGGTTATCACATTCGATAAGGAATGTTACCAACGATGTCCCATCTTTGTTGAGAGTAGATACGGATATCAAGTTAAAAGGCCACACATTTTTTAAAGTATAGTATATTACGTAACAGTTCTATGTAAACGGAAAACTTGCACATCAGAGCATTTAGGACAGCAACGAGCTCCAAAACACATAACAACACCCGAAGCCAATCCGCAACAACGCGCTCAGTGAAAGCTATATAGTTGAACAAGAGTACTCTCCGACCAAAAGTATTTATGCTGGACTTATGTACTCGCGAACCGTTGAAAGAGAATTATCAGTTGAAATTGAGGAAGACTTAAAAGTTTCCAACCATGCCTTGAAGCCAACAAATATTTTCAGGAGAAAGATTGCCAAAGGAACTGAAATTAACCACATGCTTTTCAACCCATTTATGCTATTTGTCTACTTGAAAGAGATTTTAAAAGACGACGTCTTAATAGAGTGGAAAGAATATATGAAAAATTTGAGATGTGTAGTTTAAGACTCTAACTGACCTTGCTGTCATTCGCAGACGAATCTAAGTATTTTACAGAATTAATATTTCTCAAATTTCAAAGAAGTATGTAAATCATTGTATATGAAATACAAAATGGGGCAAAGTTTTAGTTGAATCGTAAAATATTTCTTTATGCCTTTGTATAAGACAGACAATTAGAAAGTTTGATTATGTAAAAGTGCTACATATTTCAAAAAAGAAATCCGAGATCCCACCTTCAAACATTATCGTACACCATACCATATACGATTAATCTGTGAACTAGTGTTATCTTTTGTTTGTGTAACACACTATTTGTTGTTGAAGTGGATAGAAATCTAGACAAGGTATGGATTTAAAAGCTCTTCAAATATCGTCAAATTTTCAAAAATATTAATAAAAAAATCATTTTTCAAATTTATATATGTTTAATACGTTTTCTATTCAGCACGTATAATTATTCTCGTGAATAATATAATAACGACTTTTACTAAAAAACACACATATATACATTGGTTCAGGGAAATATATAAATGTAAGTGAATAGCATATACTGATCGAGAAGAATATGTTAAAGTAATGCTGGAACTTCCAAAGTGTATATGAACATTAAATTTCGAACTGAATGCATACAAGACAATTATACGTATTCAACAACAACAAAAACGAAAAAAAAGACAGAAAAAAAAACACCGTGATTGAAGCTGGTAAAATAAAAATGAAAACAACTTCCTAACTAAACGGCTTTACACATTTGATAATATGAATTAAAACACATATAAAAATTTGATTATATTTCCAAATGTATAAGGTTTTTTTTTTACATTTTTAACTACGTAAATTACGGTGTTGTTCATTTTTTGTCGCTGAGGTCATGCGAAGTTCTTGAATTTGTTTTACACTTTAGAGTAAAACTTTTGAACAACGATTTTGTGTTATAAGAACTTAGAAATGTGACGGACTTACTATCATATATCTGTTTTAATATCGATGTTTGTTTAAGTTAAATTTATATTTAGAAATGTACATAACTTATACTGTAAAATCTGTATTGCGAAATTCCTGCCTATTCACTAAAATTGTAGAATATTCTCGAGTGTAAGAATCAACAATATATGTGTGTACGTAAACACTGGAATATCGTTTATATTGTTGTGTAAGCTGAAATTTCGACAAACTCTCCTCACGCCTATAAATATAACACACGCGACGCGCAAAAAGACAGTATATATTATTGGTTTGCTATAAACATCGGAAGCTATAACTACCAGAAATGTTCATAAATTTCGAATACTATAAACCATTTAACTTCAGCGGATTCACATCGGAAATTAGTATTTTTACGAAAACATTATATAACTTCATCAGTGGACAACTCGGTGTGTGTGTGGCCGGCGAAGAACAGAGCTAACTAGCTCCCTATTAAGTGAATTGTATCTACATCTACTCAAAATTAATTTGCTCAGCGTGAACTCTCGATAAGATGTCAAGGAAGTTCTAGACCAGATAGAGAACTAAATATTGTTTGTAAGTTTGTAAAACTTTTGTACATAGATCATTGTTTGTAATAACCGTTATTGTAAATTGTGTTATTGTTTGTAAATTAAGATATATTTGTATTAAAAAATCTGTGTGTACCAATCTTGATGTCAAGTATCATAAATTGGATACATGTGACATTTATTTAATTCCTAAATCTAAATTATCATTTAACTCAGTTTCGAACTATTCGAAATTATAATACGTTACGTAATAAATTGGAGATAAAATGTAATAGGTAACAGAAACCAAAGACTCACTATTGCATTTTATAAGTTGTACATAATGAAAACAAACACAACTAGATGTTATATATGAAACTTAAAGTTGAAATTATCAGTTATAGAATAAAAACATGATAAAAAACAACAAAGTTAAGCAAGCATTTCTTTTTTTATATAAAACCTGAAAGCAATGCTTTTTATTACAGAACATTTTAAATGTCTCGACCGATTTCAAGAATAACTTCAACAAAACATTGTGTGATAAAAGACAAACCTTGAAAATTAGTGATCTTATTAAATTTTTGAGTAAAAATAAAAGAGTTTATCAAAAAATATTATTACTATAGAAATGTATGATAGAAATCTCCTCTAAGAACTCCAGCAAATCTAGTGCAGAAGTCAGGAAGAAAGCTACACATGTGGCTATCTGTGCTTTGCCCTTCACTGGTATTTTTAGTGTTATAAACCTTCAGACTTACCGCTGAGCTACTTGGGGTAGAGGTAATAAGAAAAAATTAAGTATATCTTTCCGATATTTGACTTTCTGTTAGCTGTAAACGAAGGTCATTTCTATATAAGCGTTTAGTCCTACAATTTCGTAATCAAGAATGTTTCGACAAATGGAAACTTTTATGGTTTTTTTTTACTTGAAAAATATTTACTGTCAGATTTGTTAATCGATACTTACTTATGATTGCAATGAGGAAGATTTTGAATAAAGTAAAAATATTGATTTGTTTATGAGTTATAAACCTTGAGCAGTTATTTTTTAATTTGCTTGATTTCGAATGTACGCGCGAAGCCGCACAAAACAGTGTCTGCGCGTAACCTCTCCTGTTTTGAAGGTCTACTCTCGGCTGACCGAATAGTTGGATTTTACTCTCATTCTTGTCAAGCAGCTACGACCTTAAAGTGCGGAGCATGTTTTTGCAGCAACGAACCGCGAATTACGAACTCTCGGATTCATAGTCAGAGCACGCTACCCCAAACACACAAGCACAAAATCATGGAGTAAACAGTACACAAAGAAAAACATCATTGCTACCAACACCAAAACCTTAACAGAATACCAACACAAACAAACAATCTACAACAGAAACATTTGCACAGGCAGTAAAAACTCACACCCAAACTGAAGAAACCACAAAACAAAAGAAGAACACTAAACTCATTAATGCTAAAACAGAGGAATTAACAAACAAAATAACAGTGGCAGTCACAAACATATTTTACAAATTCCTGAAAAAATATAATAACCCCCAAAACCAAGAGGATTGCATTACACTAATCATGAAATATCGCTCGAACAACTACTACCAATATTACCAGAGATAGCACAATTACTCTTACTACCACAAACATCACAGAACTCAAATACCAAGCAAACATAAGGCTACACACATATACAACTTGAAAACATAAAACGGACATGGCCCTTTAACAAATCAAACCAGCCAACCAAAACCCAAACCCAAGAAGATAGTAAAATATAATAACAGTACAGTAGGGAGGAAGAGGTCTACTAGAACCTGACCCTCCCAGGTCGTAAAATACTTAAATCCCGATCCGGAGAGAGAGAGAGAGAGAGCACGCTAACAGCTAAGTAACTCCCGGTTTTTTAAAGATAATATATGTAAGTCCAGAGTGAAATATTATAAAACTATACATTTATAAAAAAAGTATATATGGTTTAACAGAAGTAAACCTATACTACCACTTCTGTTGTTCTGATGCCACTCCAGTCAACAGAACCCTAATCAAGATTCTCGAGAGGAAGAGGGTCGGTTCACATCGGGAACCTCTTCTTGTAGTTTTTTGTTCGTATTGCAGTGGTTATTAGATGTGGATGAAACAGCTCCTTGCTTTGTGTGTTTACTTGCCTAGCAGAGGTAATTGAGTATTGCTGAGGTTGCTCCAGTTTACCCTGGAGACAGTAGCCTTGAGTTAAGAAGGACTCGTAATTACGTTTAATACAATCTCGTCGTACAGAAGAAAATTCGTATCTATACACAGTTATTGAAAATAAACACATGTATAAAAGTAATAAGGAGCAGGGTAGCTTTTCCTTTTTAAAAAGCTGACCACTTATGTAATGGCTGGTGACTAATTCTCAGAATAAATGCTTAATAACTCAGCTGTAGGTATAAATCTTTGTAACGTATGCAAAGTGTAATTCACTTTTTATAAAGTAATTTACATAAAACAATGTTTTTCGTCAAACTAATGGGACCTACTAAGTGTATGCAGTGAAACATATTTCATTTTATTTGAACTACGTTTCTGAAATGGCTTATTAAGAAAAACATTGTTGGTAGAATATTAATACGTTCACGATATATGAGATGTTGCCTTTCTTTCAATGCACACACGTGGTACAATAGACCAAACAACCAAAAGACCAGGAACACTAATGGCTTGAAATCTCGTGTGGCGGAACGCCATTCCGGATTGTTCCGCCCCAGTTGAATCCCTGGTCTAGATTAGTTTGATGTATAATCCTTTGTTCACCACTAATAACCTAAATTATTTTATGTTATTAGTGGTGAGTAAAGAGCTATACATCAGCACCGAACAAACTGCTTACATTCCATCGCCGTATGAGGCGTACTATATTTATATAGTTCACTCTTTCGAGCAGCACTGATGAGCTGTGAATTCATCGAAAATAGTCTGCTAAAGTGGAAGTAGCGAATCAAATCAGAGATGAGTGGTGCTTTTAAAATGACCGCCGTGAAATAAAGTATGACCGGACTTGGTGACGTGGACTGTAATGACGTGATGCGTTCCAAACATATTAATATGAGAAGTTATGAAAAATGTGTAATATTCATGATTAGTAACACAACTTTGAAGTAATTAAAACTAAGAATGAGATAAGTTAAAACATTTAATTTCCATCAAAAAGTGTTTTGTGATTTAACTCTGAAAATAGCTTTTCTTGATTGATCTTGAAATGTTACTCTTTAGAATTAACTTAAGATGATTAAAATAACACTTGGATGTATATACTTCTGAATAAAATTATATATTTTTTAAATTAAACTTTTACTTACAATGCCGTAACTTGTATATATATAAATAAAAAAAACTCCTAAGCCGTATTAGTTTTGTAATCACAAACTCGAACCTGGTTTGGAAACGTTAGTGAAATGAAGCTTGAGTGTAGAATATGAAAGATAAGTTTGATTATTATAAGAACACATTTAACTAATGGTCAGACACAAGAAGATAGTTATCTTATGGTGTGTTTCATGTCTTTGATCCTTGACTTAGTTATATCGTTTATTTGTGATTTAAAGATCAAAGGTTTGTTGATTTGCATAATGCTATAATATATTACGTGTAAATTGTAAATTTATTTTATAATATAATTTCAATTCAAGAACTCAGCCTCTCACACTAATAAATATATGTTTCAGAAAGTTACAACAAAACAATGGATTTCTTTCGAATTTCCATATCTAATAATAATTTAATATATAAAATTAGCTGAACCATACGTACGTGTATAAAATTCTTTGCTGCTTGTAAGAAAAAACAACAACTGTGAGACACTATTTTATGTTGCGGATAAAACTTACCATTGGTTTAGGTTGTTTGTTTCACATAGGTCTAACCCTCAAACTATCAAGTTGTTTTTAAAACCTTCATTTACGATGGAGTCCATATACCGCATCAAATTGATGTATTTTAAATTACTGTTATCATTTTGAGATATTTTAAACTATTGCTTCTAGAAACTTTGATAATCTCTGTTTTCCACTGTTTGTATTCTATTCATTCTAACGACTTCTCTCCTAAACAAAATCTCTACTATCTCTGAACCTTTACGATTTCAGTCCAAATGATGATTTTATTAAACATCTTAGATTCTCAGTGAAGCTTTGTACCCCGAAATCTTCCATTTGCGCGAGAATCAAATCGCCCTTTGAATAATGAAATAGGAATGATAGACATTAGTAACTGAAACACGTGATATTAGATGTTTTTAAATTCAAGTGACAGTACAAAAACAGATTTTTGTTATGAATTCTTGTACGTTTTCACTAATAAATATTCCAGGTTCGAAGTCTCTGTCATGTAAGCACAGATGAAAATAGTTTATCTTGTTTCGAAATCCGGAAACATTTTTTCATGAATCCAGTTCAACTTTTTAGTCGTAATTCTTTTAAAAGTAAATACAAATAATACATAATGTGCCAATTATATGAACGTATAGAACCTAGTGAATGTGTGAGGCGTCTAGATCTAAACTATGCCTGTAATAATAAGGTTCTGGTCTTTTGCAGCTATAAGTTGCAGAGATGTTTTCATAACAGTTAAAACGTTTATAATTTTGCAATTTAGCATTTAAGAAAATATTTAAACTTGCATCTCAAACAGTCAAAAGGATTATAAGATAAGTTTAATGTAGTAATACTCAAGAAGTCCCTCGTCATTACACTAGAAACTTCTACTATTATAAAATACAAATCAAAGTTTTATATTAGATTGCTTGATACTTTTATGAATTATAATTTCAATAATCCCCTTTCAAAGTGTCCCTAGTGGGTCAATGGTTAGTTTACGGACTTACAATGCTAAAATCTGGGGTCCGATTCCCCATGATGGACAAAATGCACACAGCCTATTGTGTAAACTTTGCGGTGAAAAAAATTCCAAAATGAAATTAAGAACTAATATGTTGTTGTTTGTCAATAGACTGCTTCACATTATAACAAAATAAAGAAGATGTAATGGTTTAATGAAAAGACGAATTATTGTTATTTAGTCAAATATTTTCTGAAGACAAGAGCCGTTGAAATTCAGTCTATTGTTTGTAACTTATTATAAGAAAGATTAAGTCTTATTAATAGATGTGGTAAGAAAAAGGGATAACTACGCAATCCAGTAATACCATGTGACTTACATTTAGACGCATCAGTTCGTATAAAAATTCTAGATTCTTCGGAGCTAGGTTTGTTTGTTCTTTTCCAGCTAAATGTTTTGAGGAAATGAGTCGAAGTACACACTCTAAAAGGTATTTTGTTTGTTAACGTGGAAAGATAATTTAAAGCGATCAACTCTGTCTAAATTATGGTTACTCTTAATTTGTTACTATTAAGATTGAAATTCCACAAATTTCTGAACGATTAAACAGGAGAACTGCGTCATTCAATAAAGCCACGCATATACACGCGCACACACGCACATCATGAGGTGCAATTGGTGTTATATTGCAAAAACTTTCTATATTTTCTGTCATTATTGGTAGCATATTGTTTCGATGCAAACTAAAATGACAATGCTTGGAATAAAGTAAAAAGAAGGGGGGCAATATGAGAAAAAAGAGGAGTTAATGTTATTAATACATATATATGTGCGTTTTTATTGAAGCGAATTCTAGGATAACAGACATTTACTCATTCTTAAATTATTTCTAGAAGGAAAGACAGTGTTTGAAGCTGTTTAGCGAGTTAAATGGAGACATTTAAACTCTAGGAATACCATATTAGAGTATTTAATACTTATTGGATTCATTTTCTGTTCAATCCTACCAAAGCTTTCATTACGAGTTGTCAAACTCGTTAAGCCGTTACGGCGCTTAACTCGCAATCTGAGGGTCGCGGGTTTGAATCCTCGTCTCACCAAACAAGCTCGTCCTTTCAGCTGTGGGGGTGTTATAATGTTTCGGTCAATCCCACTATTCGTTGGTAAAAGAGTAGTTCAAGAATTGGTGATGGGTGGTGATGACTAGCTGCCTTCCCTCTATTCTTTCACTGCTAAATTAGGGACGGCTAGCGCAGATAGCCCTCGTGTAGCTTTGCACGAAATTCATAAACAAACAAACAATCATTAAGACAGAAAACGTCATTTTCCACTGCTCGTACGTCGCATTTTCTCAAAGCTATGAACTGGATTTCCTTCAAGAACAACTTATATCTACGTCTTACTTTAATGCCTTTGAAAAAATACGGTTTTAGTTGTTATATTCTTAAGACTTATAACTTCTCCAGTGCTACAATAACAAAAAGAAAACTAAAATACCAAAGACTCTTATAGATTTCACTGAATGTACTTTTATAAAAATATAAAATTTTAATCCTTAAAATTTCAAAACTTGAAGTGTTTCAGCAAATGCGTGTACTGTCGTGTTTATAAAACTGACGGATGTCAGTTTCTTGAAAATTTCACCAGATGTGTTAGGTTTGATGTGTTTTCTGTATTTCGAAAGCCAAGCATTCGGGCAAAATCAAAAATGATTTGTTATTAATAAACAAATATGGAAGCAACTTTCTTCAAACACAAAATGTTTTTTTAAGGAATTTTTCCGAAACTTTTTCCAGGACTTATCATCACACTAAGAAAAAAGCTGAGATAAAACACGCGTCCAATATAGACCATGAACAAATGTAAAAAAAAAATCTTTATTTGTTGTTTTAGCGGAAGCTGCTCACGAGATCAAACCCTCAAATTTTAGCGTTATAAACTTTCGGCAGGAGAGCAAGAGGTCTCGAAAATTGGAAAATATGTTTTTCTTGACACTTTGTTTATTAAATAAATTAATCTTTCTTGTATACTTTTTTGTTATTAGAAGCATTTCTACTGCTAAAATTTTATTATAATTACTAGTTTAAATTCTGGTGACATCTTTGGTAATCTTCTACCATATAAAGACGAAAAGTCGTCCGTCTGTCACGCCGATATCTCGGCCGTTGCGGTACCAATCGACACGAAATTTGTAAGAAACGACGGCGCTTTCTGCCATGACAAGGAAGTTTGTTTTTTAAAATTCTTCTAGCCATGTATATATAAAACGGACGGTGCGCTACTTTGGGCATATAATTGGATTTGAGAGTAGGTTGGTAGAGACAGTGATGAACAATAAAATTGAATCGGGTATACGCGCGTTTCCCGTTTGGTATTGCTGGCGCACAAAAATCATAATTATTGGCTGAAATTCCTCATTACACTTGCTTGGTTGTCAAGGAGACACATTGATGCAACATCACCAAATTTTGTCTAATCGTAACCTTCGGCTATAACTTTATAATAAATAATGCCCAAATTAAAGCATGCTTCTTCAACTCAGCAGGCTAACAAAGCCAAAATCAGGAAAACAGCCAATAGAGAAGACCCTGAAATTCATAATAAAATTCACTTCCTTTACCATCACAGTTAATAATTTACAAGGTCATACAGTTGACCAAGTAGGAATATGTGTTTGAGAATAAATTTTTTCGCATATTTCAATCTATAAAGATTTATTAAGAAGAAAATGTGAACATAACTTAAAAATAAACAGAAATGCTAATCAAGCAATACTTAAAGGAGATGACCAGATATACATAAAAAAATGTTGTTTTCCTAAAATACTAGAAATACGATAGTCATTCTCCATAGACATATTGTTATTAAATTATATTTATTTTTTAGAAAACATGCTCATAAAACATTTATTTAGATCTAATTTTGAGAAGAAAAATTAATATATATTTCCCGTCATATGACGAGCATTCAGCTTGTTTAGAATATGTTAACTTACACTAATTATAGCACTACTTTTGCTCTTTTTAAGCTTTATTGTCCATATGAAATAAGGTTATTTTTTCTTGTCTTGTTTATAAATAAATTTAGATGTAAGATAAATCTCATTAATATTGCTCATCTATATTCTAAACAGTTTTTATTTAATTGGAATTATCGACCTTTAAGGCGCAAGGGGACAAAACGGCTAGAGATCTCTCATCAGGTATGGCCGTCCCTAGTGATGAACTTACCAAAGAAAAGGCTGTTAGTCAACAACACCCACAACCAAAATGGCTTTGTCCGGCTCTTTGAGCTAATAACAAACTCAATACTTAAAGTGTTACGCACCATTACGTTTCGATCTCCGATTCCTACCGACGCGCTAACCACTAGGCCACGCCTTGCGTCTGTGTGTGTTTTCAATAAAGCTTTCCCTACTGGAAATTATTCTTAGAACGAATAAAACCATATAGCATGTAGCAGAAAAATTTCATGATGGGTTTAAGTGATTTAAAGAGAATTAAGTAGATTCGCAATATTTTCTTAATTAAAGAGCAAGAAACTGTGAAAATAATATTAATTTACCAAATTAGGTTATCTGCTGTGTCCACAGCGGACAATCAAGCCCCAGATTTTAGTGTTGTAAATCCAAAGACTTAACAGTATTTTCCTCTTTCAGTACAAATATGTATTCCTTCACTGTATTTATACCTTGACAAGATTTAGTGTAAATTGAGGATCACATAAATTTCCTTATTTTTTATATTTCTCATTCACACAAAAAAACGAGGAATAGTACATACCAACAGGTAAATTAATTGTCTCCCGGTGGCATCCTAAAAGCTTCTATTTATATTATAATTATATGAAAAATTTGAAATAGGGCACACATTGACCCAGCGATACGTCTCCGGACTTACAACACTAGAAACCAAGTTTCGATACCTGTGGTGAGCAGTGCACAGATAGACCACTGTACAACTTTTTGCTTAACAAGAAACAAAAAAGAAGTATTTGAAATAGGTTAATGACACTAATTCCATCAGTAACTTACAATTGATGATGCATTTTTTCTTGAAAAACTAAAAAGATAAACTTAACATTTTGATATTCACCATCTTTATTTGTCTTCACACGATATACATTTAAAAAAAACACTTTAGAAATGAAACAAAAATGGATTAAGAATGAAAACCAAAAACTACAACTCAAAATATTAACGTACCGTAAGTTATATTGGAAACAAACATTTACATCAAAAAAATTTACACACTGTACTCCCGGCATGAAAATGTGTAATCTTAATTTGAATTCAGAGACTTATACATTATCTTAATGTGTCTAAATCCAATAATGTGCAATTTTAATTTGAATGTAGATATTTGTATATTATTTGAATGAATTTAAATCCATTATGTTCTTTAAGTAAATTTTATAGAATAATTTTTGAGCTTAATATACTAAGGATTAATGTTATGGATTGAGAAATATAATATGTTCATACGATGAAAGTCGTTTACCTTCAGATAATAGAGTCCAAGGTCCGATTCACATTTCGATTTGTGATAATTTCTAGTGGGAATTTCAGATAATTTTAGTTTGTACATTAATTAAATTATTTCATGAAATTCTAAATTATAACGCGTCTTTTAAATCACCTTTTTTTGATATTTGTATTTATTTTCATGAAGACGTGTTTTCTATTTCATTGTTAATTTAACGAAACAACAATAAAAAACACTTACTTCAGTTAACTATAGTCACGGACGAAAACCAAGAATACAATTGTTTACATCTGTTGCTTTCCTTTCAAACCAGGAAATGTATATACAATAACGTGTGTTCAGTCCCATACCTTATCTATTATACATACACATCTGTTATGTATATATAATAACGTGTATTCAGGTCCATACCATATCTACTATTGACACATTGTTATGTACATGTATATACAATAACGTTTATTCACTTTTTTACCTTATCTACTATACATACACATATGCATACAATAATGTTTACTTACTTTACATAATTCTGAATCTCTGAACAAGAAAAATAATATGGCATAGAGTCAGAAATGTGTGTATGTGTTGGGGAAAATGGAAGCGAATCGAACGTGTCAGATGTGAGCTTGCCTTGGGGAAAAGGAAACTTGGAAAATAGAAGCCGAAATACGACTGAAATCAGGGAAAAGACACAAGTGAAGTTAATGTAACAACAAATAGTTTAATGATCAGTTTACACGATCTTCTTTTGTTTTACCTTAATCATTTTGTCTTATGTTTTCGATACTTTATTTCTAGCTATCAAATTCATTTCCGAATCTTTATCTGTTTACTGTGAGTCATTATTTTGGATTAAAGAATCAATTATTTTGGGAGGGACAAAGTGGATGCTGGCTCTCCTACATTTGAGATGGCCTCTAGCTGTACCGAAGCTTATGTATTTCATTGGTATTCTGCTGTTAACTCAGTAAGAAATATAATGTCTGAGTTAACTGGAAGAACACACTTTCATTTGCAGATCTCAGAAGCTTGTTCGAATCCACATCTGAAAGTTAAATTCTAAGCAAAGAAACATCCACCATATTTTAACTTCAGGATTTAGAATACGTTTTTTCTCTTTACAAGTGTATATAAAATTTCATACATTGATTGTCAATTCCGAAATGTTGCTGCCAAAGAAATATATTAAATTATTTTGAAGCGCATAGAGACAGGTAAACGAAAAAGACTGTTAGTTTACTATGCTCTGGATGCGTTCAAACTCGTATCAAAATATCTTATTTCGTAAGTAGCTTTGTGACAGAATGAGCCTGTTGTAACGTTTATAAGCTGAAACTACGTTGCTTGCATAATAAACACTAACGAACTGATTTAGGAAAATTATCTATGCAAGCCAAATTAAATATCACGAACAAACGTTATACGGTCGCCAAAATCAGTTTAGTTTACAGATTATGTCAAAAGCACGCAGCGTATCAAGTTCAGTGGCAAAAGTTTAGTTTTATTACTTATTTCAACCTGTTTTGTAATGATACATCTGCGTTTATAATATATTTCTTTCTTTCTTAATACCCTGGAATGTACCAAGTAGTTAAG
>NW_013665916.1:533830-537430 GCF_000517525.1 Limulus polyphemus
CTTTTGAAATGTTCACTAAATCCGCCTACGTCTTATTATTTCAAATATCAGGAACAGGAAAACCTGTAACTCTATGGACAAAAGGTAATTAAGGTTTTGTTTTAGTTTTCCAATTATAAACCACGCTTTGGGAAAAGACAGGTCTGTCTAAAGCAAAATACTGTTAACTTCCTTTTTGTTATTACTCGACAGTGTAATAACATTCTTAGCTCGTTTGGATGTATATAGTCCTTTACTCACCATTAATAACCTAAAATACTTTAGGTGTTTCGATGGTATGTGATATAACGTTACAATTAATTAGTCATTATTATTCATTTGACTAACTGGTTATTTGTTTATTTGTAAATTTCTTTTCCTCACCTAAACATGAATATCAGCGAAAAAAGATGACGAAAAGGCTTAATCTATTCTTTGATTCGTTACTTACTATATATGAGTGTAGCGGGGAAAAAAAAACAAGAGAGAATCCTCAAGAGTCATGGCACTTGAAATTCTTTTAGGCAGGATTAGAGTAAATTAATCTATGATATATTTTTTCCTTTTTTTATTAGCTATATTTTTATGCCCCAGCAATACCAAGAGCGGGGCGAGCGTATACCCGATTCGATTTTATTACATATCAAGACCTCTATACTAGCCTGCCCTCAAATTAAAATTATTTTAGGCATGATTAGAATAAATTAATCTGTGTGACCTTGGGTATGGTCAAATAATCAATCGAAAGCGTTTGATCTCCTGAGTCCAAAACTGTAATTAGATCTTAAATCGGTCAAGAGATGATGGACCTATGGGCTAAAAGTTTCTACTTGAAAAAAAAATCAGAGCCGTTCTATGAGCCGTTATCGTTCACAGTTGCATGCTAAGATATATTAGTTACACATGTGTTTGCAATTACTTAGGTAATTGGTAATCTAGTCGGTTAGATGTTGGTCTCAAGCTTGCTTCTGAGCCATCTAGGCCCGACATGGCCAGGTGGTTAGGGCATTTGACTCGCAATCTGAAGGTCGCGGGTTCGAATCCGTGTTCTACCAAACCTACTAGCCCTTTCAACCGTGGGGACGTTATAAAGTTACGGTCAATCCCACTCTTCGTTGGTAAAAGAGTAGCCCAAGAGTTGGTGATTGGTGGTGATGACTAGCTTGCCTTCCCTCTAGTCTTTCACTACTAAATTAGGGACGGCTAGCGCAGATAGCCCTCGTGTAGCTTTGTGCGAAATTCAAAACAAACCAAACCAAACCTGAGCCATCTTGGAGGCCAAAGTTACTAAAATCATCGCAGAAATTATTTGTTTGATAAATTTTGCGCAAATCTATTTGAGGGATATCTGCTCTAGTCGTTCATAATTTAGAAATGGTAGTCTATGAGGAAAGAAGCTAAGCAACGCCATCTATCGACAACTCTCCGGCTACTTTAATCGAATAGTGGAATTGACCGATACCTTATACGCCCCCTCAGCTGAATTAAAGAACATTTTCAATGATGGGATTCGAACACACAATCCGCAGGTTGTGAGTAGGGAGCCCTAATCATTAGGCCATGCCAAGCCTGTTCCACAAAAAACAGTTTGTTTGCTTGTTGTTGAACACAAAAATAAACAATACCATTTTTGCTGTGCCCATCACGGGTATCAAAACCCGGGTTTTAACATTATAAATCTTCAGACTTACCGCTGAGCCATGGAGGGGGGGGGTAATCCTTTAGGAGAATCTATTTTTATTAATGACATTATTATGCATGAAAAGAACTCTTCAAAATAACCCTAGAGTTTGGCTTTTACTTAATGTCAATTGATCTGAATTTCCTAAGAATTGCAATGTTTAGAGTGACAGCAGCGAAATACAATTTAAATAGGCGTTGTTTAGGAAGAGATAGTGTCACTGAATTAAATCACTTTAACTAACTGAAGTGTATTTAATTTCCAACAGGGTTTAACATTGATAATGTTTCACGTTTTTGTTTAATATTATCCTATGTTAAAATATTTTCTCTCGGGGTAATTTTCCGTTTTTGCTTCAACAAATGTACAGGAATAAGATTCTATAAAAAATAGTTTTGAAGTTTGAAATCCAAAACAACTTTTTGTTTTCAATAAGTATAAATATGAGTAAGTATGTCCTGTAATGTGATTGTAATTAATGCTTCTTTTTTATTGATATGATAACAACAAGCTGCAAATAATTTTTCAGAATGAATCATAATATCACAAGTTGTATGAATTTTTATACAAAAATATATACAACGTTTTTTAATTAAAGTAATTAGTTTTAAAGATTTGGGAAACATTTGATTGTGTTTTGATATATTATATTTTATGCTAATCTGTTTATTATATCTTAGTAAGTTATATACAATACTTTTTTATTGTGTAATAATACAAGTTTACAGTTAACGCTTGTTTCTTTGTCAAGAGCAAAACAACAGGAATCAAACTTAAAATATTAGCGTTATAATCCCTCAAGCTTGATGTTGAACAAACCAAAGTTACTGCAATTCTATTAATCTTGCTTTCACACAATAAACTGTAATTTGGCCAATAAACATGTTTCTGTATGAATAATAATTTACAATGCATTTTCGGCTATTCACTTGCATAGATTATTTGCTTGTTCTTGAGCAGAACCTACACAAAGGGCTGTCTGTTCTCTTCCCACCGTGGATATCGAAACCCAATTTTTAGCATTATAAGCTCCCAAACTTACCGTTGAGCCACCTGGGGAGTCGGTTGCATAAAGTGTTGTTTTTTTCAATTTTTACCAGCATTAGAAAAACGTTTGAGGTGTTTAGTACAATTTTAATTGATAGCCGCCATACGATTTTTACTCTCTTTAGTGTAATGATATAACTCTAAGTAACTTACCCGATTCTTTATGAATTTTATTATTTAATAATTTCCAACACATTTTTGGTCATACAGTTGTATATATTGTTTGCTTATTCTTAAGTAAAAACTAGACAAAGGGCTGTCTGTTCCCTGCCCACCGTCGGTATCGAAACCCGATTTTTAACATTATAAACTCTGGCAGACTGTCAGAATGTTATAATTTTTATACGCTGTATGAGTGATGTATGAAGATAACACAGGATTTCCTCTTAAACAACGTATGATGATTAACAACACAGGATTTCCTCTTAAACCACGTATGATGATTAACAACACAGGATTTCCTCTTAAACAACGTATGATGATTAACAACACAGGATTTCCTCTTAAACCACGTATGATGATTAACAACACAGGATTTCCTCTTAAGCCACGTATGATTATTAATAACACAGGATTTCCTCTTAAACCACGTATGATTATTAGCAACACAGGATTTCCTCTTAAACCACGTATGATTATTAACAACACAGGATTTCCTCTTAAACCACGTATGATTATTAACAACACAGGATTTCCTCTTAAACCACGTATGATTATTAATAACACAGAATTTCCTCTTAAACCACGTATGATGATTAACAACACAGGATTTCCTCTTAAACCACGTATGATGATTAACAACACAGGATTTCCTCTTAAGCCACGTATGATGATTAACAACACAGGATTTCCTCTTAAACCACGTATGATTATTAACAACTACAGGATTTCCT
>NW_013665916.1:537451-540348 GCF_000517525.1 Limulus polyphemus
TTACCTCTTAAGCCACGTATGATGATTAACAACACAGGATTTCCTCTTAAACCACGTATGATGATTAACAACACAGGATTTCCTCTTAAACCACGTATGATTATTAATAACACAGGATTTCCTCTTAAACCACGTATGATTATTAACAACACAGGATTTCCTCTTAAACCACGTATGATTATTAACAACACAGAATTTCCTCTTAAACCACGTATGATTATTAATAACACAGGATTTCCTCTTAAACCACGTATGATTATTAATAACATAATCTAACTTATGTTCTTAGTGATTTTTACTTCTAATTTCCACACACATTTACTCGCCCAATAGTAAGTTATTTTCTAAAGTAGGCATCCCAGTTTTTCATAATTCGTCATTTTTAGTTGCTTAAATCAAATTACACCTAGAAAAATTGTTCAGGAGCCTTTATTTATGCTCAGCCTGTGAAGTGTAAAATAGAAAATAACGGAACTGTTAAAAAAAGATATTAATAAACAAAGTAAATCAAGTGGTGAGACCTAACTGCTATTTTTGTTAAAATAGATATTATAAGAAGAGATTTTAAAAACTGAAATTATTAAATCATTTAACTGAGTTCTGTTAACTGTTTTATATTTTTTCTACTAACAATTTCTTACAACATTGATTTTTAATTGAACATCAAGCACTAACTAACTGAGTTGTAATTGGAATTCATTTTTTCATACTGCTCAAGCCTGACATTGTCATTAGTGTAAGGGCACTTGACTCACAATCTATTGGACCGACATCTGTCGCTGAACATGCTCGCCTTTCAACCATGCGGAATTACAATGTAATGGTCAATCCTACTATTCCTTGGTAAAGAGTAAACCAAGAGTTGGCGGTGGTTGGTGTTGACTAGCTGCCTTTCATCTGATCTGTCACTTCAAAATTAGGGACGGCTAACGCAGATAGCCCTCTAGTAGCTTTGCGCGAAACTCAAAAACCAATCAACTGTGTCCACTAACTCGGCGGTAAGCTTGAGGGCTTATAACGCTACAGCTCGAGGTTTGATCCTTGCCGTGGATTCAGCACAGATATTTCATTGTGTAGTTTTTTGCTTAACAACAAGCAAACAAACAAATATTACCGAAACAATATAATTTATACAAATTCAAGAACGTGCACAATTTCTAAATATGCGTAAATTGTAATAATTTTACGATTTTATGCTCTGTCTGAGTGAAGTATAAAGACAACATAGGATTTCCTCTTAAACGACGTATGATTATTAATAACGTAATCTAACTTATGTTGAAAACGAACATAGGAAACATGATTCATCATGTCGTGTTTTTTGTAGCTGTTGGGCGTAACGAGCACCAAAATAGAAAGAGCCATATTAATTTAAACAGAAATAGAGTCCGCCCTATCGATCTTCCTCCTACACACTGACAGAAATGCCGCTAATTCTACTTGTAGAAGATGAGTAACCGTTATCCAATTCTGCCTATATATTGATCCCTACCTTACTTCTATCTGCTTATAGTTGCTATTTGTCTGTTTGTTTCTATTTGAAGTATATTATTCGTGTTATTTAGATGGATGAGATTACTTAAAATGTTAGTTACGAACAAAGTACGTAATGAATAATATTGCTTACGTTAATAAAGTTTTATAAAATAAGGAGTCTAACAATGGGAATGACTGTTTTTACAGTATAATATCATGGAGAAAAGATTATTGAAAACCTGAGTGCTTAATGTACAAATCATTACCATGTTGTCCATCTAAAGCCATTTTGGATGTTTTTCTGTAGAATGAAAGAGATTTGCTCATTGTTAAAATAATTAACAAAAAAAGGTAACAAAGAACAGTAAGTTTTTATTGAAATACGTCATATAATATTTAAAGGCGTTACTACGAATGTCGTTATCGCTTTACTTGTTTTATGTTTACGTGCAAAGCTACAAGGGACCATCTACGCTGTGCCAACCACAGGCATCGAACCCAGATTTTATAGCATATAAGCCTGCAAATTTACCGCTGAGCCACTGGGGGCTCGCTTTGCTAATTGCTACAATAAATATAATGACAACAAATTACGCCAAGTTTTTATTAAAATACGTTATTTGGTATTTAAAAGCAACACTACGCTTTTCATCATTGCATTATACACAAGACCACCAGTAAATATGAAAATCTTCGTAGAACTACCGCTGCATTTTCACAGCATGTCTTCTTTGAATGACAAAAAAAAAAATCATTGTCGTCTAACTGCATGGATTTTTCTATTAAACTTCTGTAAAGTGTTGGTCTCCACGGTAACCCATTCCATAAGTTGAAATAGTGAAGCTATTTTAACTGTAACCTTCATGATGTCAGAAAAACACGGAGGTTCAAGAAGTCTTGACACAAGATGATAAAATCCCTATAACCCGAACGTTTTCGAAAGGTGGACCTTTCTTCTTCAGGGGCAAACTGGGAAACTGTAGCTTAGTGTTTTTCATACCTTAAACTTGCTGGGAAACTGTAGCCTAGTGTTTTCCATACCTTAAACTTGCTGGGAAACTGTAGCCTAGTGTTTTCCATACTTTAAACTTGCTGGGAAACTGTAGCTTAGTGTTTTTCATACCTTAAACTTGTGTCGTCTCTTCCTATTACTTGTAGCATACAGAACACAGAAATCGTAGCCTTTATCCTATTAGTATATAATCTTGTAAACTCCCATCAGTCATCCCTTACCCTTAGTTTTTCAAGAGAAAATAAGATCCTTTCCTATAAGTGAATATCATTTCTGATATTGGCTGTACACTGTATTTAAGTGACACCTAACTTGTGACTTGTATGGATGATAATGACCTCTTTTGGCTTATGATCAATATGTTTAAAAACACACTGAAATTAGCAATATATATATATATATATATATA
>NW_013665916.1:541348-565565 GCF_000517525.1 Limulus polyphemus
TTTTGTCGGAGCTTCATTAATTCATCAGTGTCCTTGGTAACGATGAAGCAGTCGTCGACGTATCTGCAGTACAGTGCGGGGTTTACATACATTAAACATTCTAACCAATGCTATAAATATAGCTTATTTGTTTTAAGACTTTCTTATATAACACATTTTAGAGTAAAGTCACATTGGGCTATATGCTGTGTCCTTCTCGATGAATCGAACCCCGGATCTTAGCGTTGTAAGTCCGTAAGCTTTTTGCTGTCCCACCGGGAACTTAATAAGCAAAGATATTTGATAACCTTCGTTTTATAACCCAATCTCTTCTGTTTCCTTGTGGAAAAGCGTACATAAACATATTCGGCTTTATTCAAGTAAAATCTATTTTCGGGAAGTGATATTTTTTTAAAAACTAAATGATCAGTAAAAATTCAAATGATCCGAGGAATATCAAACGATCATTTCGACCATACATAAAATATAATGTACAAATTGTTCAAGTAAAACATACAGTTTTGGAAGCGATAATTTGGTTTAACACTAAAAGGTCAGTAAAAGTTCTTCAAATATGCCGTAGAAATTAAGTTATTAACATTTTTAGTTAGCTAAATGAATGTCGTAATGGAGAAACAAGTACAAATTTTCAGTTAGTTTATTTGAGGGTTTGGTCGCTGCAACTTGCTCATTATTATTACGTTAAGTTAATGTTCTTTAGTTACTTACGCGACACTTTGTCGAATCTTTAGTTCTCTAGCTAAAACGAGTAGACAAAAACAATAATATTTATTATTCGAAAATAAATGCTAGTGTTTGTTTATTTTATAACAAAGCCACATTGGGCTATATGTTGTGTTCATCGTGAGGAATCGAACCCCGGATTGTAGCGTTGTAAGTCCGTAATTTTATCGCTCTCCCACTAGGTGGCATATGCTAGCGACTATCTTGTAAAACTATATGTATTAAAAATTCAATTAAAGATGCCCTTGTTTCTAATATTTTCTTTACTAAAGAAGATATTTTTTGACAAATTTCCCACAGGAACTTCTCTGAAATTCAAATCTATATTTCTACAGTTGTATATGCATATGACACAATTTACATCCTTCGGGGTCAGCTTCTAGAGGTAACATTTGTTGCATGCTAGTGGTGTGGAACAAGAGATGTGGAAAATATTTCAACAGAAGTTAAGTGGAATGTGATTCTAAACGACAAAGTCGCTTTATGGAAACTGGCCTTTAGACTTACGGTGTTATGGAAACTGGCCTTCAGACTTATGGCGTTATGGAAACTGGCCTTTAGAATTACGGTGTTATGGAAACTGGCCTTCAGACTTACGGTGTTATGGAAACTGGCCTTTAGATTTGCGGTGTTATGGAAACTGGCCTTCAGACTTATGGTGTTATGGAAACTGGCCTTTAAACTTATGGTGTTCGCGTCTTTGCTGATCATTAGTGAGATACAAGATCAAGTGGTTACTTTCATTATGTAGTTATCGTCATTAACAAGTTTCATGTTAGCTCACTTCATTCGCAGAACAACCAATGTCAAATAAGATTTATATTATGTCTGCTATGCATGAATAGTTTTTCTCATATTAATATGATTTAAGATAATTCATGAAATTTGTCACAACTTTTGTATATCACGTGAACATGAAAAAACTACAGGATCAGTACTTTTGTGTGTATAATTAGGTTGTTGTTTTTTTATGTACGAACGACCTTCAAACTTGGTTTGTTTGTTTGAAGTTAAGTACAAAGCAACACAATGGACTATATATGTGCTCTGCCCATCACGAATATCGAAGCCCGGTTCTAGCGTTGTAAGTCCGCAGACATACCGCTGTGCCACTGGGGGAGTTTCAAACTTGGGGTATAGTTTCACTAATACCGATACTCCCCTTTGTGTTCATGGAGGGTATTACGATCGTTGGAAGCTCGATGCTGACGCGTATCTCTATTAATATATGGAGCAACATGTCCGTAATATTTTTTAATTGTTATAATTATATATTTTTTCTCCTATTTAGTGAATATTTTTAGATCTGTATGTATGATAATGGTAGTAAATATTAACTGCTTCGCAGACAAAATGTTCTAAAAAGTGCTGGGCAGGTATAGCTTAGCGATTGTTATTCAGGATTGTGGTTCCGACTGTCCATGGTTCACTTCCCGTTGACACAATGTAAAATCGCTTTCCGCAGTTTGGGACATGGGTGTATTATAAGAGTGACTGCCAAATCCAATTAGTCGGTTAATGTAGCCCATGAGTTGATGATGGATGTTTTGACCAGTTGTCTTCGCTATAGTTCAAAATGAGACATGTTTAACATAGTTCTTGTGTAGCTTTGCGCGATAATCCGAAAAAACAAAGAGAGGTAAAAAGTGGGGAAGGGAAGTGGCATCTAATCTGCAGCAAAAATATTTTACATTCTGTAATGTAAATAGCACGACAAGATCGTCTTTTTCCTTGTTCTTTTGGGCTGGACGTGGCTTACTTGTTAACGTGACGGGCTGCGGATAATTCAAGGTTTCGAGAAGATGTATGCCCTGTCAGTTGTGTAGAAGTTACGACACTAAATCCTGCTATTTTTGTTAAGAGTAGCTACATATACGTTGTCTATTTGTTGTTAAGCACAAAGCTACACAAGGGGATATCGGTGCTTTCATTAGTGCGGGCATGGAAATCCTATTTTTAACGTCATAAGCCCTCATACTTACCGCTGAGCCACCGGCAAAAGCTGATAACTGGTTATCTTCCCTCGGGACAACATTTCTGAATTAGGGATGGCTGTGGTATCTCTGATCCGGCCGTTTAGCTAATGTGTCGATTGAGGTGCTGTTTACGATGAACTTGCAAAATTGTGTCTGTCTTCTTATGTTTAGCCATGTTAGTGCTCCCTAAAAAAATAGTTCTTATTCAAAGATCTTATCAATTGTTGCTACCATAATTTGTTTTGTGAGTTGCCTAATAGTGACGTGGAAAACTGTTCTTTTGATCGTTTCATACGTTAAGAACTGAAGGTAGGGTTAAGCATGTCGCTAAGATTTATTTTTTACCTAATTTGCCAAGTAACCTATTTTTTTCTATGCAGATACGACTGTTAAAGTGAAGTTGTGTAAAGGAAAATAGTGACATTTATCTTCACCAGAAAACTGTTTAGAGTGGTTTAAAATTTTGAATTGGTTATATCAACAAAACTTACCTATATTTATGAGAAAAATAATGCTGCAGTAAATTCTCATTCTAGAAGCGTCACCTGGTAGAAGTGAGAGTCCTCAGTGGTTGAGCGTAAGCCCGTAGGCTTATAACACTTAAAAAATGGTTTTAATACCAATGGTGGGCATGGCACAGATAGCTCATTCTGTTACCTTGCGTTTAACAACAAACAAACCAGTTTTCCTAAACGAGGAAATAGTTAATATATCTTGGATATTTTTTAATTTTCCACTTGTGGTATCGGCAGTAATCTGTAAGCTGCTGCTAAGAGAGCATAATTTCGTTCATAAAAATAGCATGTTTAAAATACTGATTAATGTGCTTTGTTAAAGAATAATAAACAGTATACAAGATTTATCATCATAGGTATGTTAACACGCATGCGTTGTATAACATAATACTACAATACCAATACACTATATGTGTTAATCACAGGTTATATGTTTTAATGCAGTAGATATTTTCTAGGATTAATCATATTTATTTCATTAAGACTTTCGGCTTGTTCAAATTTTAGTTGTTAGATATAATTGTACGAATAAAGAGAAAAAGCACACAGCGTAAATGCTTTACAGACTTTTCATATAATTTTGAAATGTACAGAAAAAATAAGTAGGGATTTTAATCAATATCGTCAATCTGTACTCCTACTTGATCAGCATACAGTGTTTGCTTTAGCGCTTATTTTACATTTTTCACTGTAGTACTATTTCTACTGGGCTGTGTAGTTTTGTTGTTTTTACTTGGGTGACTAGATTGTATGTCGATTCTCCAATAACATATTCTTATGGTTTTCCTGTGGTAAGAGGAATTAATTGAACTTGTTTTAAATTAATATCTTAGAAATTCATACACCACTGGTGTCTATGGATTTTTAGAGCAAGTTTTATTTTGTTCATTGATTTGTAGCTTCTGTGTGTTTCTCAAAAGAAATATAACGACAATCCTAGAAAAAAATCACAAGCTGTATCATTATTAGTACGAAAATGGCTTGCTTTATTAACTGTTGTTGTTGTTGTTTATAAACAATACAAAGGCACAGTTTGTTTCCAGCCCCTCAAACTTTTCTAACTGCATGCCATATTTCGGCGGTGACAAGAAGGATCTGCATTTGTTAGAAATGGTCAGGGTTTTAAAAAAACATGTTTGAAATCTTATAATGAACTAAATATATTTGTCAAATAGTAAAAACTTTTCAAACCGTAATGAATTATAATGACTTGTTGAAGTGATTTGTATCTATTAGTGATACTTTATTTGAAAATGAAACAAATAAACTCAGGGGTTTAGAGAGTGACGTATAACATGACAGATAATAATTTGTTTAATCTAAAATAAATACGCCCAGGTTCAAGTCTCCATTCCATGCAACGTGAGACTATAATTATTTAATGGCTATTGTTGATTTGCATTAATCTACTTATACAGCGTTTTCAGAAATTTTTATATTTCCTTTTTAGAATCTCTAAAACCTAAATTAACTTTGTTATCGAAGAATAACGGTACAGAACTCTTGTCGTTATTTATCAGAAGAACGTTTTGCTTTTTACAACCTGTGAACTCTTGAAAAATATTTTTAAAGTTCTATGCACGTTTTACAAATTAATCTACAATATAATAAAGTATACATTTAAAAAGCTTGGTCTTCCCAGTGGCTCAGCGGTGAGTCTGAAGGCTTATAACGCTAAAACCCGGATTTCGATATCCATGGTGGGCATAGCATAGATAGTCCATTGTGTGGCTTTGTGTTGAACAACAAAACAAACAAATTATCTAACTAAAAAGCTTGAAAATGCATTAATAAAACTATATCACAAAGATTAAATTTTGTACATAATCATAATAATTATCATTATTTAATGTTTTTGTTAAACAATGTAGAGAAGTTTTCAAGCTAGTTTATGTTTCTTAAACTTTAATGCTTCATCACACAGAGTTTGTAAGTCAAGATCATATAAAAAATCGAAGTTCTTTTTATTAGTAATGAGATTAATTAAAAAACAAGGTAGCTAAGTCTTGGAGTCTTTGCTGGCCTTAGAGAAATCTATTTCTAAGTTGAATTTTATTTATCCAAAAAAAAATTAGTTGGAAATAAATACAATAAAATAATAATCGTGTGCAGAATCAACTAATTGTGTAATTTAACTTTACTTCTGTCCACACAATAGTTTATAAATGAACACGATGACATCATCTCTAGCTTTACTACTTAAGTAATTAATGGAAAAAGAGCATAAGCACGTGGATTATCATTTGTTTATTTTGCTATTACATTAAAATTTGACGCTTAATTGTCATCCATCGAAGTTGTGCTAAGAAGTTTAAAGAGAAAGAACTTTAATACAACTAGAACGTATGGTAGTTTAGTTTTTCTCCTTTTTACAACCATATCTCGAGAAAGAAATCGTACAACAAATTCAAAGAAATGTATTAAGCCTTGTTAAATTTGGAAAACATACTTTTTCAATTATAGTAAAATTCTGGATAAAAAGAAACAAGATAGTAATTTTGAATAGAGAAGATTATGCCAAAAAATATCAACATATATTAAACAACGGTACACAATTTCTGAAGTTAAAAGAATGTTCAATGTGTGCAAGTAAAGTGAAACTGTAACAGTATCTGTTGCAGTTAAAGATAGATAAAATGTCAAACAAAAATGTTCACAGAGAAATTGGACCAGTTGTTTCACGTGCTGGAATAATGTAGACTTTGCTTAAAATTCAAAAACTGTACATTTTGTAAGATCAAAAGTGTTAAACGTTGACATTTACAATTATAAACTATCCAATATTTTGACAAATTATATTCGTGTTAAACGTTGGCACTTACAATCATAAACTATCCAGTATTTCGACAAATTATATTCGTGTTAAACGTTGGCACTTACAATCATAAACTATCCAGTATTTTGATAAATTTTATTCGTGATCATACGAGTAATGTGGTTACCTTTAGAGATAGTTTAGAAATTTTGACTCCAGTGCAGAATTTTAATTTTAATAAAAATTTGTATATTTCCATTTCTAACAATGTGTTCCTTTTTGCAAGAGAATTTTGATATATGCTCAGAACTAGTTTTTCATCTTCAGAAATAATGAATGAGCTTTCTACATGTGTGTGCCCCCCTCCCCGGCTTAGTGGTTGTGTTTGTTTGTTTTTTGGTTCTGAATTTTCGCGCAAAGCTACACGAGGGCTATCTGCGCTAGCCGTCCCTAATTTAGCAGCGTAAGACTAGAGGAAACGCAGCTAGTCATCACCACCCACCGCCAACTCTTGGGCTACTCTTTTACCAACGAATAGTGGGATTGACCGTCACGTTATAACGCCCCCACGGCTGAAAAAGCCAGCATATTTGGTGGGACGGCGATTCAAACCCGCGACCTTCAGATTGTGAGTCAACGCCCTAACCACATGGCCACGCCGGGCCAGAGTACAAATAGACACAAATAAGAATATTATAAAAATATCTTTGTTGAATTACAAAAACAGTGAATAAAAATAGCATTATTACCAGAGCCGAGGTAACTGACTCTAAAAATTCGGCGTTAATTGGGTACAAAGAAGCGTATTCTATTAACTTCTATAGTGAAATAAATGAAACTCTGAGTAAAACCATTAATATTGCCTAAACCGGGTTAGTTGATTTTTGAAATTCAGATACAAAGGAAGAAAAAGCCTGTTCTATTGATTTATATAGTAAATTACATAAAACTGTGAATACAAATAGCATTGATACCAGAGACAGGGTAACCAATTTTCATTGTAATCAAGTTCACTCGTTTATGTTAAGGGTAAAGTAATTTTCTTGTTTATCAACATAAAAAGTGTTCATAATCCATGTTTAGCGAACGATGTAAATTATGATCATTTATAAATCATAAATTGACGGATGCTGTTTCAGTATACATTAAATTATCAACTAAATCCTAGCAAATTATCTGCTCATTAAAAAGAAAGGTATAAAAGGTAAAATACGTGTTATCCGGCTTTGATTTTTAATGGTATGTTACAAGTACAATTCATGTTACATCATTTAAAACTATAATCAAAGGCAACGAAAGCTAAATAACTATAGCAATTTATGCAACTATGATTGACAAAAATATTCTCAAATTTATGTTTCATAATATTAAAGTAACCTATATTTAGTTTGATGTTTACATACATAATATTAAAGTAACCTATATTTAATTTGATGTTTACATACATAATATTAAAGTAATTTAGTTTGATGTTTACATTCATTTGTTTCGTACATTTCACAGACAAAAGTAGTCAAGCATACATCATAATTTATAACGCTTACTAAAATACGTAAAGTAACGCATTGGAAGAGAACTGTATTTTGGCCAAGAAATTCTACGAAATCATTCTGCAGAATACGGAACGATGCCAGAAGATTTTGGGATCATGCACACTGTAAACATTTATTCATTAGTGAATTTGAGTTTTTTTGTTATAAAGAAACTCATTTTAATTCAAGATGAATATTCAGTTTTTAGCTTCTTTTTATATAATATTTAAATATGAATGAAATAAATACAATATGTAAAATAGCAAATCATAGATATATATATATATCATATTCCAAATGTTTGTTGAGAATGACTGTAACTTAAAAGCGTTTCGTTTTCAGACCACAGCGCTTGCCATTAAAATGAAACAAAATTTAAACCGCAGTCGTACTCAATAAATTTTTGGAATATCTATGTTATCTGTATACTATCATGTTACAAACAAGTAGGCTATATATATTTGATTTTGTCGGTCTGCGACACGTTTTTATGACCATCCCTCATGCATTAGATTTCCCTTTTCCTATTACTGTTTTTTCCTACAATTTTTTCCTTACTCTTCAAATTTATTTTTCAGACAGCAAAAACTGATACGGTTTATCTCACATTCCGTGCACAATGTGAATCTGGTGTTATGAAACCATTACTGGTTGTGGTATTGTCCACAGAGAATTCATAGTAATTGACTTGAATTCACAAGCTATTGTCGATAAATGTAGCATTTCTGCTCATGGTACACCTGCGTTAGTTAGTGGCGACAGAAACTGTTTAATGCTATTTCCCTACCCGTTCCCGAAGATGAATCACTGGCTACGGAAATGTGTGTCCACAGTGCTGTGGAAATAATCCTTGATAAGGATGTTTACAAAAGGCGATCAGATTTCAAGCAGTTGCTCCTGTTGTCCCGAAGCTCCGAAAACACCATCAAATCTTGTTGGATTAATGACTCTTATTCATGTGTATGGACATTCATGGTAGCTACAAACATCATCAGGATCCGTAATCATTCTTATTAATGAACGGTACTCAGGATAAATCTCATCAGTGGCTCACTCAGGTTTCGGAAATCATGTATCATTCCGACCACCTATCACTTTCTTGTCCGAGACCAAAAGGCACATGGACAGCGAATCATTTCGTCATATTACTGAAGTCCTCGTAGTAGGCCGTTGAAGCGTTTTTTGGTACCAAAAATACTGTTAACAATACAATGTGTCCAGTACTAGAATTTCCAAGGATCCAAACGCAGAGTCAGAAGAACTTGACAATCGCATGGAATTCTGGCCAAGACAAATAAATTCGCCTAGAAAATTGTAAGATTCACATGAAGATGGCTGTAGTAATTCTTCTGACAGTAATAGATTTTTTGAGCTCTGGGTTTAGAGATTCTAAGTGGCACGCAGCAATTTAAATCATTCAGTAATCATCCCTGTGTAGAGGAAAATCAGCACTGAAAAAAGTGGTTCAGAAATATACTGTATCTTTTTGAAGAAAAAAGTCAATGTTTTTCTCGATGGTCCCTATCATAAACTATCGAATAAAATGTCATTATCAGCAAAAGGAATATTTGATACTATTTGGATCTAAAATGTAATCATATCTGTCATACCTAAAGGTAAAAAAAAAAAGTGTACTCTCTTCTGGATAACAAATCAAATATTCAGCGTCGTCAGTATGGTATCTCATGTTTGTATCCAGATGAATGTGGCTTGTGAGAAACACAAAAAGACACACTGCAAATACATTTTTCATAGTTTCTATGGCTGAAAAAACGGACAAAGTTTTCTTGAAAAACAAGTGCGAGACAAAATGAAATTAATTACGTTTAAGCCCTAACCAGAACCGCAAATATTAATTGTCAAGCATAAGTATTGCACTTACTTAACAGGACATAGAAAAAAGAGTAAGCTGGTTTGAAGGCCTACCACAAAATTATGAGATTATTGATTATATTTGCATGGTTGAGTACTTTGGAATTGTTCTGAAAACGAAACCTCACTAGGGAATTCCAAACACATAAAGAATGAATATGTGCGTACCGACCCAGCAGTGGTTAACAAAATAAAATGAAAAGTCAAATATAACGATTCCAAGGAAGCATGTGAATAAATGATTGAATAGGACTAAATCAAGCACAAAGGGATTTCATTTAAGTAAGAAATCAAAGAAGAATAATGAAATATAGAACAGTGGGATACAGGAATAATCTAAGAGATGAAAGTTTGATCGTTTTAAATAAGGTCAAAGAGCAAATTGATATAACAAGTGGTGGAAACGAAACGCCCGAATCCACCCTCTGTTATATGCTACGTGGAATGTCAAATTAGTAACCTCAATTGAATTCTATCAGGCAACAATCCAAGTGGACTTGGCGTTGGTCGAACTTTTAATTTAGGCGTGGTACACATTTTTTTTTTATATCAGAGGAATTAGTGAAGAATCAGTCAAACCATGGGCATCAAAATCAAAAGTGACGACGTGAAACGCTAACAAAGCAATAGGCATCAGATTTCTATCTGCCAAGCGTCTTGATGTACTAAACACAAAAAGGATAACGTGAAATGTGATTTAACAAATGTGAAACCAATGGAAAGGAGAGAAAGGAAGAGAATCGTAAAAGAATAATATGGATTACAAGGAATTGCTAAAGTTGATTATTCGTTTGATTTCGAAAAATAGCGCTCGCATCAAAATTTCCTACAACTCGGGTTCTATATTGCTGTGAAAAACATCTTAAAGACAGGCCTCTGTAGAATGTTGCTAGGCCAACCATCGATATTGTTCTGTGAACAAACAATAATTGTAGATCAATAAAACCCTGTCGAAGCCACAGCAAGTCCAAAAATCAGTGGTGAGATTACTTAGCATCGTTAAATTGCAGAGGGCGCTTTATGGAACTGGCAATTATGATTTTTACAGGCAATTTACAAATACAAGGCAAGTCTGAATGGGAAAAATGTGTGTGTGTGTTTTCTTATAGCAAAGCCACATCAGACTATCTGCTGTGTCCACCGAGGGGGAATCAAACCCCTGATTTTAGAATTGTAAATCGGAAGACTTGCCGCTGTCCCACTGGGGGACTGGGGAAAAACGTAAAAGAAGAGGAAACTACTTTAAATTCTTGTAAGGTGTGAACAATAAATCATGGAAATAGTTTTAAAATAGTCTCCACTGATGGATGGTACATCCTTCAGAGAAATCCCAGAATTGCAAAAAAAAATCGGAGACATAGAGCCAGAGTTAAGGCCTTCAGAAGCATGCGTATAGATATAGTTTATGTTAATAGAACCAACTGCACCCTTGCTCCATGATAAAGCTGTTGATAGACTCGGAAGAGTTGTTTTATTACATTACCTTAAATGTACATAATTTGAACTATATGCAAAAGTTTTAGTACTGGAAATTGTTTCAGACAACTGAAATAATTTCAAAATGAACACAATCGTCCATGAAGAGTTTTTGAATGTTTCCATTACTCACATATTATAGTTACAAAATTATACCCAAAACTATAATAGGTCAGTTCACATATTGTACTGTTATTAAAGCAGCTGCTGTATTAACCCATGGGTCTAGTTATTTTCCCATTTGGTTTGGGATAAACAGACATATACAATAAACTTACAGTTGTGAGGTTTTTAAAATTCATATTACTACTTTAAAATAAACTGTAATATTTTCTGTTAACTTCTCTATACTTCCGTACATGCGTATAATGTATAGCAGAACATGAGAACAGCATTTAGTATTCAATGTAGTTTTAAATGAAATCTAACCATATTCTTCATGTTCCTGTTTTAAAAAGATTCGTCTAAGTACATACAAGAGAAGACATATAAATATACAAGGGTTCCAAGGAAGAGTGTCTCGCATTTTCTGGGTGTTGTTAGCGATAAATGTTTTGTCTTGTATAAAAGATTTTGTGAAACAGCTTTTGTTGAATATTATCCAAGTAATAAGTTGCAAAAACAAGTTTTTCCGTATGTGCTAGTACTTGAACTAACTAGGTTAACCAGAGGAAATGGCGGTACCGATTGAAAGGCAACTGTCTAGTAATCGTGTATTTAAATAATTCATTAAATTGAGCAGGAAACCACTGAAGTGTAAACGACTAAAAAGCTTAACCAACTTTGCACAAGTTATTAAACTCCAAAATAACTTCAATTTGTGTCGAGAATGACGACTGGGTGACTTCCATACCTCACATTAGTCACTGAAAATGGTCATACAATGGAAGAAGATACTTGGTTGTGGTATATTAAGGATGTTAAAATTTATCACTTGTCTACGCACGTTTTGCACAGGGAAAAATTTTTCTATGTGTATTTCAATAGTATGTGATGATTCACTGCTTTTAAAGAATTCATTTATAATATTGTATCATCGGGTTGTATGGGATATTTAGACAACCACTTTACCCCCGAGAGATGGGAAATGGTGGTGCAGCACTAAAGCCTTACACCAGCTCACAAAACTGTTTTTACATACAGTTGTCTGTTAATGAGTGTGATTAATGTACTGTTGTTAAGACGAGAATACTTGATGATACGTCACGTTTGTTGAGGGGAGACTAAAAGAGGGTAGAATGAATCCCCCAAATCAGCTATATACTTGATGATACGTCACGTTTGTTGAGAGAAGACTAAAAGAGGGTAGAATGAATCCCCCAAATCAGCTACTCCAGCTTTCGTATTATTTTTATTTATACTTTTGTGTAATTCACTACAGAAATGAATAAAATAGGCTTCTTTCCGCTTTTTTTTTCTGTGTGTGTGCCTTTTTGTGCGATTTGTGCTGTTTTGTGGTGTTTTTTAGGACCCTTCACTACCGACAGGGTACATCATACCGATTAATTTTATATTTTCACCTGTTACAACTGTAAAGAACCAATAAAAACTTAGTGAAATCACACGTTTTTTTATGTAAAATGCAAAGAAAACCCCAACAGTAATTAGTGGGATTAATTAAAACATTGTGAATATTTTGATTTAAATTTTTTTTTCTGCATGATTTGTGTGTTATTATGGACCCTGTAACGAAAGACCATGGGCCTATAAGTAACCTGTTGCATAGATAGTTTAGAACAATGTGTTTGTAAAATCCGATGGTGTCAATAATTCTAGGATTAACTAATACAGGCAATGTTTACTAACACTTATGACGTTTCCCCCACACAAAACAAGATCAAATCTGACTTATAAATACGTTCATATCAGCATTAGCTAGAGAAATATTGAAGAAAAAACTCTCGAGAATCAACCAGTTTCCTATCTTATAAAGTTGCAAAAACATACATTTTTTTCTTTATGACAAACACCATAGTTTCTAGAATATTTGCGTCCTCTGTGAACAACTTTAATTCATCTTGTTTAAGAAGTATTGACATTTTTGAAGTTCTTCAGAAATTCCAGCATTTTTTCATTTCAATCAATTTGTTTGTTTGTTTTAGAGCAAAGCCACATTAGGTTTTCTGTTGTGTCAACTGAGGGGAATTGAACCCTGGATCTTAAGGTTGTAAGTCCATAAATTTGGTACTGTATCACGGAGAAGGGCAATTTCAATTATAGATGCTTGAATTCACATAAAACAGTAACCAAATTCGTCTTTTCTTTTAATTATATTCATTGATCAATTCATTAATGATGTATAGCGCACCCTAGTCTCAGTAATACCGGCATTTTTAATATAATTCTTATTATTGTTATTAAGAAGGAAATCAAGTAATAAATGTAGTTTATAAAAAATAAATATGCCCTCAGTTATCAATGGGTTTTGCTTAGATGGCCCAGCGGTAATGCTAAAATTTGGAGCCGATTCCTGCAGTTGGCACAGCGCAAATAGCCTATCGTGCAGCCTTGCATATAAAACAAACAGAAGGATAACATTAGTAAAGCGAAGGATTTATTAGGCCTCACTGACCTTGTGAAACTTCGTGTATTATTTTAACATTTTTATATATGTTTATAAGTTTAAGAAATAAGTTCATTTTCTCAATATTGACAGAATATTTCCTAAGTACTACTTGTTAGTTAATTCTAGATATTTTTCTTATGTCGTTAAGTACGGCTTATATTTTATCCTTCATATTAATAAGTTTTATTTAAAAAAAAAACACCAGGACATCACAATGTTGAGAGTAAACAAAATATCGTTATAAGTAGAAATCACTGTGAGAAACATTTACTGAACGATTATGCTGAAAAGATAAAAGTTTCTGAATGCACTTATTTAATGATAGTTTCAACAGAGCTGGGTGCGTTTAATGAACTGCAGTTCCTTCACTGAATAGGACACGTTAGTAGAAAATGCCAAAGAACGATTGATGATAAGGTTGAACTATATACATCGCTTAAAAAATCTGCTCAAAAAACCAACAGAGACAAGACTTTAGAAATGCCAATGGAATGAAACCATATTGTTAAGGTAAGGAGCATAGCGATAAAAAAACAACAACAACAAAAAAACTGTGTGTCGTGCAAATGTTTTAATTGTGATTATGAACGTCAAAAACAATCAAAAAGGTTAAACTTGTGCGTAACTAGCAGATTTAGTCACAACTTCTGTTTATTTGTTTGTTTTGAATTTCGCGCAAAGCTACACGAGGGCTATCTGCGCCGTCCCTAATTTAGCAGCGTAAGACTAGAAGAAAGGCAGCTAGTCATCATTACCATCATGATGACAAAACCTTGTCGAAACATTTGCTGTTATGTTAAACTTATATTTAAAAAGTTTTTCTTCATTACCCATTCAAGCCATCTCCAAGCATTATTTAAAACCTCAGATATTTGTTTTTTTTTAAAACAGTTTCGAGAAACTTGGTAAATGTCTCCCTTTCTCGGTATTAAAAACACATATATGAACATGCTGTAGTTTTTGTATGACAATAACTTACCTTCAAGTACCGCAAACTTAAAAAAAAACAACAGAAAACGTCCAGAAGCAAGATGAAACAACCCTTAAATTATAACTGGGTAGATGTTCTGTTGAGAAACCTGCTTACGCTACTTGAAACGACGATATAAAGAAGTTCTTGGTAAACCTAAGGTTTACAGGTCCTGCTCTTTAAGTACCATGTTGTCCCTATGTTATGGCAAATTGAGTTTTATTTGAGAGGCAGCTGTTTGTCTTTGAGACTAGTTAAATAAATCTTGATTTTTATAATCCGAACGTAAAATGCTAGATAAAATGATATATTATGACTTCTTTAAGTAGAACTTGAAATTATGAGAATTCTTTAGTTGAAAAAAAAAATTATAGCATAATATCAAAATCACTGTACTTAGATTACGAGCCGATCTGATGGAAGTTACTCCCGCGATATCCCACTGGTTAACTGATATCTGACGTTCATCCCGTTCTTCCGCCATGTAAGTACATACACGTCACATGGTAACAAAGCGCTGTTTGAATATCCTTGCACCTCGACATGCGCGTCTTACATTCCGTTGCTAAGGTGATTCGAGTGGCACTTGAATCTCGAATATAAACAGAAGAATAGGCGTTCGACAGTTCTGTTAATCACACACACACACACACACATATACTGGTGTCTATATACTCTATTAATGGTAAGTATGTATTATCGTTGAATTAAAATAAAGTTTAGATCTACTATCGGCCTGGCGTAGTCGGGGCACTCGACTCGCAGTCTACAGGTCACGGGATCAAATCCCTTCATCGATGGAGCGTTTTAATGTGACTATAATTCAACTAAAAGTGAAACTGACCGATCCGATGAGAGGTTTTGACTAGCTGTTTTCCTTCTAGTCTACCATTTCTAAGTTTGGGACGGCTACCACAAACAGCCCTCTAATGGCTTTGTGCAACATTCCAACAAAGAACATTGAACACTATTACATAGTAGGTAAATACACAATACTATGTAAAGTAATCTAAAGTTGGAATGGAGAAGACACGAGAACCTGTTGAAACAAGTGATAGACTAGAGAGAAGGCATCTAGTCAACATCACCCACCGTCTTGGGCTATTATTTTACTAACCACAAGTGGGACTGACCATAAGATTATAACGCCCTCACGGTTGCAAGGCGATTATGTTCGGTGACTTGATTCGAATTCACGATCGCAGATTGCAAATCGAGTGCCCTAACTAACCAGGCCATGTCAGGCCTAGTGTTGAATAACTCTATGAATTATATGTAATAGTACTGAATAATTTTATAAATAGTAAGTATGTACTCGTGGTGAATAATTTTGTGATTCGTAAATACGTAATAGTGTTGAATAATTTTATAAAAATAATATAAATGTACTTGTTCGGAACAATCCTATTAATCAATGGAGAGTTTATAGAGTTCTGTTCAGTGTATATGTATATATATATATATACTTTATACACGGTTGTTCAATGCTCAACATTAATTCATATATACGATTTATAGAGTTGGTCAACATCGGTATATATATTTGTGTATGGAAGCACATTATGCTGATGTTTAGTCGAAACATGTAATACGTTCCCCCATAAGCCCCTTCATTGTGCTTATAAATCATTGTTTGTCAATTTTACTAAACTCTGTATGTGCGCTGATATTAAACAAGCCGTATACGTGAAGAAACTCGGAGAACAATGTGTGAGCTGCTAGATATTTTTAAGTATTGTATACTAAGTTAAAGGTACACATACATACAGACACACGTATAAATAAATATTTCAGACCTCTTTATAGAACTCTAACCATTACTCTCTTTCTTTCCTTACCAATCGTCTTATTTTATTCTAAAGTAGAAAATGGCATTAACTGTTTAATTTTCTTGTCCATCCCACAGATTGAATATTTTTTCTCTGCTTCATATCAATTGATAAGTCTCTGAAATTCCGGCTACTGAAGAATTTAAATATTCATATTAGAGGACATTGCACATTGGATCTGATCCGTCATTTATCCGTCATCCCAAAAGTCGTTACACCTTGGTTGCATTAAAACTGTACTAGAATGTTCAAAATGGCTGACATATCTTCAACAGCAGTGATGAAGTATGTACATTATTTATCTTAAGGGGTAGAGACAAGATCTATTATTTTATTTTATTTAGTGCCTTTGTATTCGTTGTTTGGTTTATCATACAATTCTTTACGTTCGGCTACGGACATTAAGAGTTTTTCCAAACAGACGTCGCGCAGTTACAACACCTAACTGCAAATATCCACGTGTCTTCCCAAGTGAATATCATTGGTCAATGTAATTTTTAACATACATCCAAACGGACCAGGTTGAACCTTTTTGGATTCCAAAATTAACGCATCATCATTCGACAATTGTGCACTCAGTGTGCAAGGTGTAATAAGGAAGGTACACACTTAAATTAGTTATTGCATGACAATCACGAACGTTAAAATCGGATACAGGATCAGATCCAGTGCTCAAATTCTTTAAAACAAAAATATACAAAGTCACGGTTAAACATTGCCTGGAAGTTATAGCGTTGGACTCGCAATCTGCGGGTCATGGGACCGAAACTAGTTACTGAACATGCTTGCTATTTCAGCCTTTGGAGCATTAATTATAATGTGACGGTCAATCCACTATATTTTGATACAGAAGAGCCCAAGAGTTGACGTTGAGTGATGTTGACTAGCTGCCTTCCCTCTAGCCTTTCACTCCAAAATTAAGGATGACTAGCGCAGATAGCTCTCGAGTAGCTTTGTGGAAAAATTCAACAAATAATATTATAGAATATAACACAGAAAAGGTGAATGCACTAATATATTCATATTTATGTTTGGATATACATTGTTAGTGCTGAACGATAGAGCCAAGCGAAGTTCTCAATTTGGAAAAATGCAATTTGTTTAGCCTCTCACAGATTGACACGTCGCTTAAATTTTTTTTGATGGCGATACTTTTGTAAGTCATATTTCTGATGTATGCCTTGTGTAGTATATGTATATATTTATATTTTTTTTACAAATTTATGCAAATATTTCTTATTTTCAAACAAGTTGGAGTAAACTAAATCACAGACTAACGTTCCCCTTTTCTGAGTAGCAAAACAAACTCGTCCTCCAGAGATTACATTCATGCAATGATGTAGATTTAACAAAGGTTAGGTATATGAAATGAACTAGAATTAGAACAAGCTGAAATCGTTTGTTTGTTTGTTTTTGAATTTCGCGCAAAGCTACACGAGAGCTATCTGCGCTAGCCGTCCATAATTTAGCAGTGTAAGACTAGAGGGAAGGCATCTAGTCATCACCACCCACCGCCAACTCTTGGGCTACTCTTTTACCAACGAATAGTGGGATTGACCGTCACATTATAACGTCCCACGGCTGAAAGGGCGAGCATGTAAGGTGGGAGAGGGATTCGAATCCGCGACCCTCAGATTACGAATCGATCGCCCTAACCACCTGGCCATGACGGGCCATAGCTGAAATCGAGGCACTGGCAAAAAATACAATTCGATTGGAAGATCTGGCAAAATTATTAGTTTGATTGAATTAATGAAAATAAATTTTAGGCTTCATTGTAAAAATAACATAAAGAACAGAAAACATCGAAAAGCCATGAAATTATATTTTATACAACGTACAGTATTAGTAACAAATCTGGGTACAAAATATCACGAAATGCCGAAAACACAGAATATTTAAAAGCGTATTGTTATGGTTTTTCTGGTCTTTTCTAATAACATAAAGACCTAAATGTATTAGAGCGTTGAGAATGACTTTAGCCTGTTCAAATCAAACAGTCTCATTTGCATAACAAAATACAGACTCAGATTTAAAATGTTTACTCTTGAATTCATGGATTTTCTAAGGAAAAAAGTCTGAAGCTAGTATCAGTAAATCAGTATTATATTAATTTCCCATCTGTAACATATCCAGAACTCTATATGTGTAATAAAAACTTAAGCTAAGTTTATATCATTGATATATAAACTGTTTTTCTTCTTTTAATGCATTTTTTGTTTCTCAAACGAAGTCATCGTACAACAAGAAAAACACATTTGAGATCAATTAAGAGGAGTTGGGTATAGCTTAGTAGTTAGTGGGCCTAAATTGTGAATTCGATGATTCTTGGTTCGCGACTCGTTGTCGCAAAAACGACCTTCGTCTTTTAGAGATGTGGATATTCAATAAGAGTGACGGTGGGCGCAGAAAGCTTTCGTGTAGCTTTTCACGAAATTATAAAACAAACCAACAGTCTGAATATTTCAAAAAAGTAATTAAGATATTTCTAGTTATGTTTCGAGATTATTAATGTTTTTTATTTTATCAAAAATATATTAATTTTTCAACGTTATCCTGAAGTAACTGTGAAGTATAAAAACCCTTATCTATCAAAATTGCGTCACTTATATCATGCAATTATCTTTAATTAAGCATTGCATTAATTAACTATTCAAGCTTAAGTGAGTTTCACGTGCAGAAGTTTCAATGAGCTTTAGAAGTGAGATTTGAGCTGTTGTTCATTAATGATAATCAGCAAATCTGATGACACGAAATATAAGGTTTCCTCATCAGACAGTACAAGATAATTGCTGAAATGCAAATTTTCCTAAAATTGGACTACACATGTTGATATTTGGTGCCTACTTTTGCTGCAATTTCAAAGCTTTATAATTTGGATGCTAAATTACAAATACGACAAAGAAAATTGTGGTGTACACTACTGGCGTAAACAATATTCAAAGAGTTAACTACACTTTGGAAGAACGATTTGCATATGTTACTACAGTGGCGTGTCGTCTCTGATGCGAGCTGTGGCGCCGTAGGTGATATGTTTAGTATGTATATACTTGATTCAACGGATTCCTAATCATTCAAGAGTGCAATAACGCAAGGATAGGCTTAAAAATATATTTCAGATTTTTACGATGATGGTTTGTTTGTAGTTAAGCACAAAGCTAGACAATGGGCTATCTGTGCTGTACCCATCACAGGTATCGAAACCCGTTATTTTTGCGGCACGAGGAAGGATAGAGAAAGATTGTATAACAATGTTCTCCATGAAAGTGGAAAGCTCCCAACTAAACCATACGCTAAATCAATCAGGAGTAAAGTTTTCGTCCAGAAAGTTAAGGCTGTGGTTACAGAAGCAAAACATAGTCATTGTGATAAAGCTGAGCATATCTCCTGGTGCCATTAACAAGACAATAAATATGGCTCCCGAACCATGGTTTCACAAGCTTCCATATATATATATACCTTTAAATATAGCTATTTTCACTGGACAAACGGTCAAAGAACCTTAAATCAAATAGATCTCATTCGATCTCTTACCTGTCAAGTTCTCTGATTCAGCCCTAACATATTTTTTTCTTATCGTTGCTTATGCCTGTTTTAACTGTAGAAATTTGTTCAAGAACTCGCCATCCTTCGAATGGAAATTGCAGTGTTAGGGAATAGTGAGCATTAATAGCCAACAGATTGAGCATAATTGATGAAAGAAGTAGCTACAAGAAAAGCATGAAACCTGGAATATCGTTCTTATGAAGTGTGAGTAACCCTCAGTACTCTATGTGTATGTATGATTCTGACTTGAAAACGTGTCCCCCACGCACATGTCCCAATAAAGCAGTCGAAGAATCAATATTTTTATCAGTCAAGCTTTACCCTCTGACATTGAAGAAATGGGCAGTATATCATCATCATTTAGATAACTGTCTCCTTTATTTGATCAAGCTAATCTGCCCAAATTCATAATCTTCAAAGACATATTAGTCAAATCAACACTAACATTTTTTATGGTTTTTACCGTTTTCTTGTTATTTTCTATCCTTACCTGTAAAGTTTTGATAAAACGCATTGTACAACAATATATCATCTACGTTGAAGTGTTTTCTTTACACTCGAGCGTATTGAGAAAAATTATCACAACGAATATGTTTTATCTTCACACTTAATAGTAAACAGTACGTTTCTGTGCAGTAATAGACTGTCCTGTTGTTGAAATTTGATTAGCGGGTAACACTAGGATACACGTTGCTGTTCAGTGCTAGACTGTCCTTTTGTTGAAGTTTGATTAGCGTGTAACACTAGGAGCCTAGTGTTACCCGCTAATCAAACTTCAACAACAGGACAGTCTATTACTGCACAGCAACGTGTTGCCTAGTGTTACCTGCTAATCAAACTACAACAACAGGACAGTCTATTACTGCACAGCAACGTGTAGCCTAGTGTTACTCGCTAATCAAACTTCAACAAAAGGACAGTCTAGTACTGAACAGCAACGTGTATACACGTTGCTGTGATGATCATATAGGAGAAACTTCCGTGAGCTTCTAGCGGAGTAGTGTATTGATCAGTATTGCATAGCGAGTTTATTAGGTTTAGAAATTTAAATAGAGAAAGATAAAAGTAAAATCTGGTTGTAATCATGTTTTTGGTTTCATATTTACATAGTTAGTATCTTTCATGTTGGGTTACCCAGGATTTACTAGAGCCATCATAGGCCCAGAGGAAGAACTGATATGTGCCCTTCATCCTCCGAATACGTTTTAGAACAATGCCATGTACACGCATAAGTGACTGAAGGTGGGGTTAATGTTTGTTTAAACGTTCTGTACTAGCTTGTTACATTCCGTATTGTTTTTTTTTCTACTTTCATGAGACCCCTGGTGGGTTCCATAGGCGTATATCGGCTTCCTCATCTTCTCGGTGAGCCTAAAGTCGCCAATACCGATTTAAAAATATAAATTTTAAAGATTACCAAAAACAGTGTTGTCACTTTACATGAGTACCAAAAATTAAATAAAATTTCCTTCAAAAATACTTTTCAGGTACGTTTAGAAATGTCCTCATTGCTGAAGTACACATCAAATTACACATATTCATCGTCCCACAATCTCAATAGTCTCATCTAGTCTTTATGATCGAATACGTGAACATCTAAGTTCTATTAAACTGCAGAAACAAGATACACTTATAGGCAAACATTTCACCAACAACCATAATACTGAGGACTTATACGTTCACAAAATAAAGTGACTAGAAATGGAATTAATCTGTAATCTGGGAACCCTACTTCCCTCAGGTTTAATGAACGTTTTTATTTCTTAGAGAATTTCACTTTTTCCAAAGTTTGTTTCAAATCATTCTAATATTTACCGTCTTATCGGCCCCACAGTGGCACAGCGGTATGTCTGCGGACTTACCACGCTAGAATCTGGGTTTCGATACCCGTGGTGGGCAGAGCACCGATAGCTCTTTATCATTTTAGTTTTTTATTACTTGTGTAAAATGAAATTTATGTAAAGGTGTAATCTTCAAAGAATTATATAATTCAATGTCCAAGATGCTGCGCTGCAATTTTCAAATTCTTTACAAGTGGTTTTGTTCTAAGCTTTACGATCTGACAAATATCGATAACTAGAAACGTCATCATCCAAAAATAAAAATCTATAAAAACATTGACTATTTTGTAAGCTTTTCATTATTTTCTTGTGATGTTCGATAGTCGGTTGACCGAAAGTTGCAGTATCTTGCAGATTTCAGTGGACCGAATATAAAGACGACGTTTTTATCGTTTTACTAACATATATAAACACTTTTCCATCAGCAAAAACCGACTACCCTATTTACTGTTTCATGTAAATTTTAATGAATAATTTACTGGAGATTAACCAAGACACTTCAACATTTTTTTTTTAGTCTGTGCTTATAAAATGAGCAGAATAAAATAAGTCAAAAGGAACTTTGGAATAAATTAAGTGTAAAGTAATTCAGAAAATAAAACATCAGAAAAGGAAAACATTTTTCGTATCAAGATCTTATGTATGAGGCCAGAAAGTATATTTTTTTGTTAATTAATGTGATAAAATTATTAAGTATGGACGTGGGAAAAATATTTTTTTTATATTCTGTAAATACCTTTTAAAGTCAGTTTTACTTGTTTTTTTGTTAAATATAAAGATTCACAATAGGTTATCTGTGTTCTGCCTACCGCCAGTATCGAAACTCGAATTTTAGCATTATAAGTCCCTAGACTTACCGCTGCCCCAAAGACTCAGCGGTAAGTCCGAAGGCTTATAACGCTAAAAACCGGGTTTCAATATCTCTGGAGGGCACAATGCAGATACCCCATAGGTGTAATAATGGCTGGAGACGGCTTAAATGGGTAATGAAGAAAAACTTTAATATAAGTTTAACATGACAGCAAATGTACAACGTTTCGACAAGGTTTTGTCATCATCAGGTACCATAGGTGTAGTTTTGCGCTTAACAACAAACAAACTGACAGCTGAGCCACCTGGAGGCTTTTAAACAAAACATAACTTATTTCTTAAACATACTAATAAGGCCAATAAATATGTAGCGAAATATAATAATTCGAAAATGATTTGCAATAGTTTTCATAAGAAAATAAATAATTGCTATTTAATTTACATAATATAAATTTGTGCAAAGATTCTGTTAAGTTTTAGTGTACTCTGTAGTTTACTTTAGATTGTGTATCGAGCAGAATGTGTTTTTTTTTTCGAGTAAAAATGCAGATTTCCATAGATGGTGGGCCGAGTAGGTGTATGAAGTACTCTAGAGCTGGTCAACAAAAAATTGTAGTATTTTCAGAATTAATTGTACCGACTATAATATCAAAATGTTTATTGCTATAGTGATGTGAGAAGAACAAAGATATTAAAGGAATGGGGGGAAAGAGTCACGGCTACAGAGAATTTTAAGATAAATTTTAGGGGAAAATATTCAAGTTGGTCGAATTATCTGTGATAAAACCTTTGACCGTAATGCTTCAGGTATACTGTGCTCTCATTAGCCGAGAGATTCCTTATTTGTCTGACGGAAAGTTCTATGTGTGATTTATTTTGGTGTTTTTATAGGTTTTGAGGGGAGTATATAGCAAATTACTTTTATTTATAGGTAAAGATGAGTTTTGTATATAAGTGACGGTTGTGTGTTATTTGTGACAACAGAACAGACGTGTAGGCTAGATAAGTAGCTTCGTTTCTTTTTTACTGCCATCATGGCTGCCGGGTGACGTCACTGAATGACGAAATTTGGCAAGCTCTCGGTAATCACTATGAATCTGCATTACACGGAATATCTTACTTTTTTTAGTAAAGTATTTATCTTAAACATTTTATTATGAATTTACGAAGCCCTGACTGAGTCAATCTGAGTGGAAATGGTTTTGATACTACAAATAGAAATACTTCTTTTTTATCATATTTAATTTTAATAACCTTTATAACCTTCTACATGAATATCAAAAGTGATTTTTTTGTAAAGCTTTATATTTTATCTCTTACTTTATGTTTTCTTCCCTAACACTAACTGTAGCGAAATCATCATTAATGTGCAGTGAAATAAAAAGTTAAAAAATATGAAATAAAATTATTAATATCATTTTTCGCCTTCTTTAAAGACGTAATTAATTTCAGCTTTTCAATCAATTATCTTCACAGTTTCAACTACAAACATTTTCACACTTGTATTTGATTTTATGGTATTGTTACGTTTTCGTTCGTTAGTTAATTTTCCGTAAATTCGTTCCGACGAAACTTTAGCGACACAAGTCCTTTCTTAAATAAAACGGGTTTACTCTTTCTGAATATAACTTTGCGATACACTTAATTTCAACAGTCGCGCTATAACAAACGCTATAATTCTCAACGAACGTCTCACGTGCTCGCCTCAACAATACTCAGTTCAATTACACACACATAGTTGCCGTCACTTTGTGACCGTCTTATATATACAAGACTAACACATATCTAATAAACGCTAGAGCATTC
>NW_013665916.1:566489-568249 GCF_000517525.1 Limulus polyphemus
GCTAGAGCATTCATGAAGGAACAGGATATTTCTAGAAGTCAATGACGTGTTACTAGCGTCACGTGACCCCGGTGTCGTAACAGTATTATTTCCTGCTCCTAGGACCACAGGAGCAGTTTTCTCCTCGTCAAAAACAATAAATTACATAAGGAGCCAATAAGCTGTTTCACATAAATAGCATATGATCTTCGCATAAGCATAAGCCTCATTTTCTCGTAAATTTGGGTCTCTGAAAAGATAATTAATTTAGCTTTCAGATATGCATTTTGGAACAAAAAATATCACAGTCACTAGAATAGAATGTCCCAAAACTACTATAATTTAGTTGGCATCCTAAGTAAGCTATAAATAGGTTTTAAAATTCCTATAGACTTTCAAATAAGGTTATAAAGTCTTCACATCAAGAAACTACGGCAAACTATTATTATATGACTCCAAAATCAAATAACTGTGATGAGTTTGTGTTTTTTATTGGCTGGAAACTACAGAAGTTGTAAATTTCTGAAATGGAAAATGGTACTCAATTTTTTTTAAATTTATTAACGAAATTAACGAATTAAGGCTTACATAATATAAAACGTTGAATTAAAAAGTTTACTGACAAACAAATAAATATAGTAATAAATGGTCCAATTAAATTTTGAATGTAACGCTATAAACTATAATAAAGGGTTATGGCATGCGCACTTTGACTTGGATGTAGTGACATTTAGATTTATCGACAGTCAATATGATATCATGAATTTAGCATACACTAGTGATGACGAGCTACGCAGACAACATTCAACCGTATCAGTTAGAATCATTGTAAAAAAAAATATGTAAACAATGAATCTGAGTCTGAGAAAAATCTCTGATCTATCCGAGAACGAATAAGAGGAAGACTCTTCCCAAACCCATGTGTAGGACCATCAAAGAGAGTTATAATTCATAAATATTACTTGTAATTATGGCTAAAAATATAATTTTTATTAATCACAGATATCCCCAGTACTTATACAAATGCCTAAAACATCAGTTTCATTAACCATAATTATTCTAGAAAGTTATTTTAAAAACATCAGTATTATGGATTATACATATTCCCAACAGCTATGTCTCAAAAGATCAAACTTATTCCCTTTAATTATGCCTCAAAACATGTTTTGTATACTATAATTGTTCTGGAAGGCTATATATAAAAACATTAGTATTATTTCTGATAGTTATGTCTGAAATCATCAGGTGTATACATCATATTTATTGCCATGCTTGAAGCCAAGCCGTGAATGAATCTGGTTTACAAAACGCTCACTGATTAAGTTCGACCGCCTATGTCCCAAGTGTATGTACAAATGCTTACGTGGTTTATTGGCAATATTACTTTACGTAGCATAAGTGAACAGATTTTATTTGTTTCTACAGTCAACATAAGTGAGTGATTATTACCACTAGGATTCATTATTTTTAGGTGACTGCATATTATTTTTTATCTGTTATAATAAAACTCAGTTTTTGTCTGTCCTGAAAACGCTCGCTCACCTTACTATCTAAAGGCGCATTCGCGCGTACTTCATTTCAACGTATGTAAATAAAAGTCGGATGTAAATATACTTTAGTAGACATTTTGTACAGCATATTAAAAGCTTATCAATTTTTCTTTTAAAAGGTCTAACGTAAGGTCGTAGAATAACATTATACGTTTATTTATTGATAGTATACACCTGGAAAAAAGTTAAGCACCCCCAAATGTTTTTCAGGATTGCTTATTGAAAATAAGG
>NW_013665916.1:569258-574390 GCF_000517525.1 Limulus polyphemus
CGTACACACGTTACAGTGTTAATTTATCTCTCTTTCATATATAGGCCGTGCTTAATACAGGCTAATGTTGGGCTTAAGATAAGTGGACTTGTAGATTTCGATATCTGTGATTAGAATTATTTTGTATTATTCTAGAACTCCTGTATTTAAGGAAGTGCTGTTGCACTAATTTGACCGTAAATCAGGCAAAAACAAAATGATTTGTAATAGAATTTGTGGTTCTTGGAAAACCATAAAAAAAATTAAATGTTCAAAATCGTCTTTGCGCTGTCTGTAAAGATGGTGTGGCGTGGCTTAGTGGTTAACGTGTTAAGCTATGTAGCGGAGGTTCCAAGGTTTGATCCGCCATGTACAGCTGAATACTCCTTGCACTTTCAACTGTGGAAGCATTCTAGCCATGATTAAAATTCCGTTACTCGGTCAAGAGTATAGGCGGTGAGTACTGCTGACCGGTTGTCTTCCCTCTGGTTAACAGTTCTGAATTATATGTGACTATTTCGGAACCTTATAAGTCTGTGACCTGCCTATTTAGCCGAGGTGTTGCATAAGATTCCATTTAGGTTCAAAATAACAGCCCCCCCCCCTGTGACACAGCGGTATCTCTGCGGACTAGAAATCAAGTTTCGATACCCGTGGTGGGGAGAGTACAGATAACCCATTGTGTATCTTTGTACTTAACTTGAAATAAACAAATAAACAAGCAAAATAACAAATACCTATAATCTTATAAAGGAAAGAAAGAAGTGTTAAAAAAACGTTGAAACTGTATTTTACCTGAGAATTATTGTCACTTTATATGGAAAATCTTCCATATCAGCTGCCTTTGGATTTACCTCCTCAATCATTCTGCGAACAACAAAGAAGCCAGACAAAGACCAGTATCGTCATAAATTTTCCACAGACGCTGAGTGTGTACATGCAGCTTCTAAAACCACGTTTAAACAAACCACAGGTTCGTTTGATCTATATAAGGAAAGTTGAGAGTGCTCAAACGAACTTGGTATGACTGCTGTTTCTTCAGCCATGTTCTTGCTCGTAAAAACAGCAGTTGATTTTGAAGTGTGGCTAAAAGCGTGTGAACTTTTAACTTCTGAACTTCTGTCAACTTCAAATCTTTGTTCATTATCTTCTTAACTGTGTCAGAAAATTAACCAGCTTCATTGCAATTGGTTTTTATTCAAACGGATCTCTTTCATAACAATATCCTTCACTTTACAAATGAGGCTATTTTGTTTTTTGTGACCATCCTAGGGTGTGGCTTGAGAACTCTTTGTTTTCTTAAACGATGTGCTTTGCGAACGTTTCTGCTTCCATGGAAACATTGAAGGCTTCCTTCTCCAAAATATGCTGTCTTTTGGCTCTGCATCGCTTATCATTCTCGCTATACGAATACCCTTCCTCTAGCCATAAGTCTATTTATGACGATATTACACAGTTAGGAATTCACTATGAACCAAATATGTTGGTGCTAGTTATGTTGGCTGTGGCGGCATGATTCGTATCTGTGGTGATATACATATGTAAACTTACTTAAAATGCGATTGACCCCATCTATTATAACAATAAATGTATACCTTATTCAAAATAATTTTGTATTTTTGAAAATATAAAACATTATAATAATGGAATTAATTAGTAATATGTGTGAACTGAAAAAACAGCTGAATATACATCATATAAGATTGACAAGTTTATGAGTACTATATTAATACTTTTGTACTAGAAATAAAGAAATTAAAAAGAAAAACAAGGAACTGGTGAATAAGAATTGATAATTAAATAATATTTTAAACGAATTAAGTAAGTAGTTTCAAGGAATCAAAATTTGGAAATGCGTAGAGTACTTGTTTGTTTGTTTTTAATTTCGCGCAAAGCTACACGAGGGCTATCTGCGCTAGCCGTCCCTAATTTGGTAGTGTAAGACCAGAGGGAAGGTAGCTAGTCATCACCCCCCACTGCCAACTCTTGGGCTACTCTTTTATCAACGAATAATGGGATTGACCATCAAATTATAACGCCCCCACGGCTAAAAGGGCAAGCATGTTTAATGGGACGGGATTCAAACCTCAGATTGAGAGTCGAGCGTCCTAACCACCTGGCCATGCCGGGCCACGTAGAGAACTAAAACAACCGAAAGAAAATGTATGTGATAATGTGAAAAATATTGCTAAAAAATTAACATAGGAATCAGTGAAGGTGTTATACAGGCTGAACATATAGTATCAACTGTTAATTGAGAAAAAATTAAACTTGGCTGAACATACAGTATGAACTGTTAACTGAGACAAAATTAAATTTATAATAGTAAAATTTAAGTCACAAGTAGTAAGTGATAACTGATTGATAGCAAAAATACGAACAATATAATATAAGAACAAACGGCATAAATTCAGTATTCAAAGAAAGTAATATTTATTTGAATGAACATCTAACACTCGCATTAAAACAATTAATATACAAAGCAAAACATTTTTAAGAAGATGCAAATTTCAAATTTATGTGGGTAAAAGAAGAAAGATCTTTATGAGAAAGTTTAAAAGACCCAAAATATGCAAAGAAATTAAGAAAATTTAGTGAAAACAGATTAACTAGATTTTTAGATAAACACATTTGTTTTCTTTAAAATTGATGTGGAGAATGATTAAATACTGAAGAGTCATTATTAAACATCACATAAAATATTTATGGGTCTTTAAATAATGATAAAATACGCTATGCGTACTTCAGATTTAGAGAAGTCATTTGATATGCTATCATATTACATGTTGTTAAATAAAATGGAAATTATAAGGATTAGAGGCGTTGCATTATAGCATCTTAAATCTTATTTATATAAAATGACACAGGTTGAAAAATAAATTAATAACTTTATTGATGAGAATATAATAAAGTATGGTGCTCGATAGGGTTCTGCAGTTGGACTCCTTTTTATAAAATACATAAGTGACTTACATGATCTAAATTTCAGTTGTTTAATTACTATGTTTGCTGATGATACGGCATTAACATTTAGCTCTGCTAATATAAAATAATTAGAATTTCGAATAAAAAATGAGTTGTAAACAGTAATAAATTGTTTTTGTTTTGAAAATAACTTACCTAACAATGTAGCTAAAACAAAATATATATTTTTCAATTAAGAAGTAAAATTATAATAAATGAAAATTATTTTAAATTGTATATTCATGATCATGGGTGTATAAATAATAAAAAGTGTAAATGTTCGCAGATTGGAAAAGTGGATGCTATAAAATATTTAGGTTTTAAAAAGATAAAACTTTAAGCTGAAAAAGTATGTCAAGAATTGGGCAGAACACTAACATTTAAGTATATTAAAATTTGAAAAATTTGTTAAGTGTCCAGAGGCTAATAATTCTTTATTTGTCATTGATATAGTCAAGAATTCAGTACGGAATTATGGTATTATATAATACTATATATAAGTATAATATCGTGTAATGATAGAAATGGAGCAACTTATAAAATGTGTTTTTCCTACAAATATTTTCTATGAGATATTGCTTAATCTATAGAATATTAATATTTATAAAGAATAAAGGTTATTTGTTACAAATAAAAAAAATTGCCCTAACAGAATACAGGTATTAAAATATAAGATTTCAATAGTTAAAAGGAGATTATGCATAAACGTGTTTGTTATTTAGCATAAAAAATATTTATCAATCTACCTTTACTAGTAAAAAATTGAAATGATATAACTAAATTTAAGTTACTTGTAACAAAATATTTGATTAACTATAAAAATAAAGACGATTTTTTAAAGTAATAAAATGAATTATTGTTTTTTAAGTGAAATGTGATTAACTAAAATACTAAACAATAAAAATTATGAACCCACATGATTGTTTATTTGTTCAGTTTTACGCAAAGCTAATCATCATAATTCCTCCACGGCAGAAAGAGCAAGCATACATGGGCAGTAATAGGTTTCGATCCCGTGATCTGCATAGTTCAATCGAGCCCTCTAATATCCTAATCATGCCAGGCCAAGTCGAATGAGAAAAAACCTCTTGGATTAATTCTAATCTGTATTTATAATTTAATTTGTTTTGTAATGTATTTGTATTCTGTAAAATTAAAATTATATATAGTTCACTATATTGTAAATATGTATGAATACAGCATTCATGAATACAACATTTTGTTATGAATAGCTTTATTAGAGGGAAAACTAAGTGTGATTAAGAAGAATACCACACTCAAAACGAGAAAATATATTCAATCTTCGATCTTTTCGGAATTTACAAATTTCATACTCAGCGACCTACAATAACTTACATTAAGGTAACAAAATATTATAGTGTGTTAATACAAATCAAAAATAAATTGTACAGTAAAAAAATAGACATAAATATGATTAGAAATGCCAACAAAATTATTCCATGTAATTGTAATTGTGATTTTATTTTGATCTTGAAACAAAAAAGAAACATTAAGAGACAAGTAAACTACGTGAAATATCTTTTACAGAAGAAATTAAAGAAGTTACAGTAAAAGTATAATAAATCTTGTTCATCTGTGAACGACGCTAAAAAATTTACCTATATGAATTACTTTTGCCAAAATCTTTAGATTGTGTACTATATAAACTAGAATGTTAGTCCTCTTTGAAATATGTATGTTTTGCATTTAAAAGTGAATAATCTCTCGGTCACTACAGAAGCTGAAAAGATAGCGACAGCTACCATACTCATTAGAGGTTCCCACACACCATAACAGACAGTCTTTTGACTCGGAGTTACCACTGACACTTTTCAGAAATTTCTATAACAAACTACCGTTAATTTTGCTCCAAGCCAAAAGCAAACAGTACTTCTCTCTCGTCTACATCAGTATAGCTTCTGCGTTCTTCCAGAGATGAGATAATTCATTGACATCTTCCAGGGAGATACTCTTTCCTAAGTGCTCAGGATTCATGATGTTTGCTGCTACGTGATTTCAGTGAAGCGCAAGTTTTTTTAATTTTCTTGAAAACATCAAGCATTTGTTTTTTTTTTCGGAGTTAGTTGTTGAAGAAGTAAATAATTCGGCTGTCAAGTGGTTCTCAAGGTCGTTTGAAGCATACGGGCCAAGGCTCATTATAATGGTATTGTTACGACAGTAGAAGTCAT
>NW_013665916.1:574807-585227 GCF_000517525.1 Limulus polyphemus
ACAAAGTTTGTAACGAGAAAGAATAAACTAGTTTTAATTAAGAAAGGACTTTTATCGTTGAAGTTTCTCGGAAAGAATTTTTACGGTAAATTATCAAACGAGCAGATACGTAACAGTATGTTACTTAAGGATGGTGAGCCATTTAATGAGAGGTTCTAAAAGCTTGACTATTCTGTTCACTATCATCCAGAAGATGAGAGGTCGGACTTTGGTTACTTTGTCCTGGATGGATACGATTACTTTTGAGAGGGCTAGATACCAGAAAGGGAAAATATTTTTAGACTAAACTTTTAAGGCAAAGTATGATATTACCTGTAAGAAGGTTCAAGATATTAGCAATATAACCTTAAAATTCTATGGAATGGTCAGAGTATTTCTCTTGAAGTGACTATTGGGCTCTCTTCGAGTTGGTGGCATTATCCGTTAAAACATCAATGACCCTTGTAACGTTATTTATCTGTTTGTAATTGTTCTGACGGTCTTGCAGACATGTGGGGTTGGCGAAATAATTATGATGTTCACAAATGGTTTATTCCAACCATCACACTAGGGATTTAGTGTGTGTGCTTCTAACACTTTAAACTTTATATCATGATCAATTATTTCCACATTCAATAGAAGGATTGACAGTTTATATCACATTGAAAGCTGTAGAGCTGGTGTTACGTACAGGAAAGAAAGTAACCAGTATGAACTTTTGGTTATGCTCAGTGGTGTGTTCGTGGTATACACTGCTTTTGCTAGCAACTTCCAAGCATGATTTTGGTTCTCTGTAGTCAGAAAGTCAATAACTGTTCCATGTTCTAGGGTGAACAAGGGAGATGAAGAGGCAGGACTAGTTGATGATGGCGAAGCATTGTGTGAATTTCTGGACGTTCTCAAACCATTCTTGTAGGCCTAATCTTAGTCACAGAAATGATCTAAAATACTCTCAACTATTCACTTGTTACTAATTAAATTAAATGCTGGTGCCAACGTAGTGAGTACAGTGTAAGCTATTTTTAACAGTACTATGTATAGAATATATTAGTTGTTGGTTACTGGTGAGTATTGACACAACTGACCATTCACGTTATATCTTGACTTTAGATGTAGGAGGTGAATTCAAGCTATCCTAACGAACCATAATCGAAAACACTATTCGTACCTAACCATGTTTAAAATTATTTTTGATAATTAGTAGCTTCCACATAATTAATTGCAAGTTAGTAAAAATTCCCAACTTAACCATTTTAAAAAAATATTCACGGTATTTCTACAAATATGCATTATCATGATGATTTAACACACACACAAGTTAATTAATATTTTAGCAAGCTAAGCTAAATATATATTGTCAAGTAACTTTTGAAAGGATCACCAAGAGTTAAGAGTCCAAGTTTAAGATCATTTTTCAATAGCCACTAATAAGTTATGTTTTAAAAAACTATAATTTTACTTGGGAAATAAAAGCCATGTAATTACGATTTTTTATGAGATTTACACCCTTTAGAAAAAGCACTCCCTATTGTCGATAGATATGGGATTATAAAGGCTATCCAGACTATTTTTAAATTTTTAGACCTTTCCACTTCAGCCACATTTTGGGCAATATTGTGTATTTACATATCACACAAAACTTATATTTTGACAAGTTAAGTTTTTAACAACTGATGGAAAAGTATCTAAAAGACATAGTTTGTAAAAAAAAAGCTTAGTTGGAATGCAGATGGACTGGTACTTGAAGTTTTAGTCTGCCTTTTAACACAAAAGACAGGCAGACATAATTTTTTCCGTTTGCTAAAAATATATGATGATATACAATTTTCCTTTTACGAACGATAAGTAGAGAAGTAATATTGCGTTAACTCGTTGGTGCGATGGTTAAAACTGCTATAATATAAACATACATATATATAATAAACACAGTTTCCAGCTTTATTTGTTTCTTATTGAATTGATAAAACAACGCTTTGACAGTATAATACTGCTACTTTTCAGTATGTTACGAAATCTCATAAGAACCACAGATATACGTGTAAGGCAAAAAATAAATAAAAATAATATTATTATAGAACAATAAGAAATTTATTTAACTTGAATATTTTTCTACATTGATTTCGACAAAAATGTAAGCTGTCATTTATTTTCTATATTGACCTTAAGAACACATATTTTAAGATAAAACTTTCATAAAAGTAACATAATAAATTAATGCATATCAAATAATACTTATTGTAGTTTAAAACAATGTAATGTAGACATTTTATAAATAAACATACATATACAAATGTTATAAGTATTTTCGTAATTATTCAAAAATTGGAGACAACAAATATCACATAATTTATTTTTACGTACAACCAATTTATTTTATTGAAAGAAGTAAGTTGAGTATATCTTGCTAATTAGGCTTGTAAAATACTATAATTGATACGTTGTTCTAACAAACAATATTTCTCTTTTTGCCTTCGATTACCGTGAATTGCTCTTCGTTTTCCTGGTGTTTCTTGATAATTTTTCATCTTGCACACCTTGTAGAATGTGAAATATATCAGCAGGTGTTTATTTCCTTTCTACCATATACAGGTGAAAATTTCATGTTCACTTAAAAATGTTGAAAATATTAACACATATACGCCTGAGAACGCGAGTATAGGTTTAACAATAGAGAACTGGTTCTGACATGCGGCTAGTTTGCTGGTGTTCTAGTTACCCACTGTCTTAGGTCAGTCTTCTCAGATGTTGTTGAACTCTCTTTCACAGAAGATGTCATTGGATAACAATGTAGTGTAACATGACGTAGAACTGTACTGTACCCACTGTCTTAGGTCAGTCTTCTCAAATGTTGTTGAACTCTCTTTCACAGAAGATGTCATTGGATAACAATGTGGTGTAACATGACGTAGAACTGTATGTACCCACTGTCTTAGGTCAGTCTTCTCAGATGTTGTTGAACTCTCTTTCACAGAAGTTGTCATTGGATAACAATGTGGTGTAACATGACGTAGAACTGTACTGATGTAATCTATGTATATATTTCACAGCACATGGAGGACATGTTATTCCTATTTGTATGTATAGGATAACCAATGACAAGGGTAATGCATGAACCACTGGAGAGAGAGAACGCTATTGTATTCTCGATGTAATGGTTAGCTATCTAATAATACATTTTGCCGTATCTCTCGGTATTGCGGTATTACTATTATTTGTAAAAATATCTGAACACTTGAGATGATCACTTCTTTTCGAAACGATAATTCTTCTAAAACTCCAAAAGTTTTATAATAATGTTAACAACACTTAGAAAAATTACATCGTAATGTTTTCAGAAGTTGTTTCTACAAATTTAATTTAATTGAAAAAATATTTTGTGTGAAACTAGTATGAAATTGCTTTGTACAAACACACCATTTTTGGAAGTTCTTCAACAGCACCTGAGTAAACATAAATAATTTTATGTTTAACTGAGAAGCATTTATTTGGCCTGAGGACAACTGTAACACTTCTGTCCTGCAGAACGTGAACACAAATGTAGCCTGTTCTAAATGTTACTAATGTTGATTTTAATGTTTCACTAACTATGTATTTATGCATAAGAATAAAAGACATCACAAGCCAATGACTATATGTTATTTTTAGAGATAATTTTGTTAAAATATACTAGTGTTAAAGTTTCTGTGTAATGCATGCGTCCAGAATTTTAAAGTAGATGACGTTTTCACATGCTGAGGTGTTTGTCAAGATAATTTCTTTCACCTCAAATATTCCAGGCAGAGGCGACCCATACAACACAATAAACACATTTATGTAACAGTTTTAATTGTTAACAGTGGAGTTAAAATTAAATGAAAATTATGGCTTGAAGAGTGTTGTTATGACAAGGAGTAGTGTAGAAAAAGGTTTTTATGTATGTTCAACCTTAATGGATAAATTTTGTTCCTTTGTTTCTTATTGGATAGTAAAGACTAGATTTTAATTAGCTAACTCCAGATTAGTGAATTTGTATCAAAATCTCTGTTAAAATCTGTTTTTTTTTGTTTCGTAAAGAAAATCTTCCTAAATCTTATTGGTTTTCCAATAATTTCTTCTAACAGAGATTTTCCAATTATCTGCTGTAGACGGAGCGTCGTTTTTCACTAGATGGACAGCATGCTGATGTCCTTGTAAATGTTGTCCTACATGTCTGCTGGTATTTGCTTATCTATCTGCAATGGAACTAAAAATTTTGTAGAATATACTTCTTTGCATTTCAAACTTTATGAAAACTGTTTTACTCGAGTTCTAATGCGTCGCAGTGCCTTTCCAAATTTTAAACGAACTTGACCTTGGAAGTTTTTGAAAGTCTTTTGAACGTGTGAACCGGGGATCCAAGTCCTCCCAGCTAAGAGAATCGCTGGGGAGAGCTCCTTAGCTACATGTAAAAAGGAGCCAAAAAGAGACGTAACAATATTAAAGAATAATTGAAAGCTTGTAGAAGAAGCACGATAAGGATCATACGATTATACTCGAAGATTAGTCTTCACCTGGCAAGCTTGAAACTGCGGCTAACTATACACAATGAGGTGAGCCTGGGAGAGATGAATGATAATCTGTTTTCTCCTGTAATAAACAGTATATCCCGTTGTGGCTCAACGGTAAGTCCGAGAGCTTATAACGCTAAACTTCGGGTTTTGATACCCCCAGTGTAGCTTTGTACTTAACAACGAATAAACAAACAAATACTGTACGAACTTAATAAAATGTTGTACTGGATAATTAACTTTTAAAAGCTTTTTAAAGATGAATCACGTAATTAGTTATGCACTGCCCCACCTCCCAAATTTACAATTTAATCACAGTTGAATGGATCGGCTTTTTGACTGAGCTCAGTAGTGAAACTGTGGTCTTGTATTTAAATCAGGACATCTAGAAACGAAACAGTTATTTGATCTTTCAGGTGGACAGTTGACTTGATATTGTAGATCGATAATAGAATCATTACCATGTGAACATCAATAAAAATATTAGTAATTGCTTGCTTTTGTTACCCAATGCCTACGCAAAAAATAACCTCAAATATAGTCATTTCAATGACATTTGACACATTGATTCTCTGTTAAGTTACCGTAAGATTTAATTATTAAACGTAGTTTCTGAAATGAGTAAGAAATATTCTTAGAGTGGAAGTTTTGAAATTAATATTTTTTATTTTAAAGGCTCCTACTACTTTTACTCTATGGAGTAGTTACCATACAAACTGTATATTCACATTAACATAAAACACTAAAGAAAATTATGCCATTTCTTTATTAGAAAATATTTTATCTGTTTATAAATGTTTATAATATTTGTAATAAGCTACACACAAATATCGTAGTCTCTTATGTTGTAATCTGTGCTCTTCTTTTTTTTTTTTTTTTGCTATTTAGTTAGACGCTTGTATTGTTGTTTCGCGAGAGGGAGTTTGACGTCATGTGATTGGTATGCGTTAGGTAACCACTTTAGCTATCTTAAAAGCGAGTTAGGCTAGAGTACATCAGTAAAGTAGGTTATTGTTCATAATTGAATTAGTCAGTGAAATCGGTGTTAATTATTTATTAAATTACCGAGTTTGTTGCTGTCAGGTACGTAGTCAATTACTTTACCTTCATAAATATTGAGTTTTGTGTTTCAACAAAGAGATAAAAATGAGAGAAAGTGCCTTACATACGAGGGAAGTTAGCGGAGAAATGAAATTGTTGTATGAGCCTCAACGGTGAACTTTGGCCCATAATCAAGTACTGGAAGAGCTAATATGTAGCACTTGAAATTCTAGAAATAAAACAGCTGTATTTTTTACCGAATAATCTAAAAGAGTCTAGTCAGCAATGGAATCTGTTAGAAAGGTTACGAGATAGCAATGTTTGTTTAGCCCACGTGTAGAAAAGCCTGCGTTTCAATAAATACTACTGACGTTTATAAACTCAGTTTTCATTGCATCAGTAAAAACGTAAAATTACCTTTGTTTTTTAAAATACGGTGCTGAGGAAGTTTTGTACTTAATTACAAAAACCACAAACAATTCATATATTTATATTCTTCTGATGTTGCTTTTAATATGAAAATGTTATCAACGAGCTCTATTTTAACAATTTTATGCCATAGCGCCATCTAGTAGATAATATATACTGAGTCTACTGAGACAAAGAACGGAATATATTTTCATTAAATAAGCAACAAATTAACAAAACTAATTATCATGCAGCACAAAACGACTGAATTAAAATACAAGTGCTATAACAGCTGTAATGTTAGATATGAATTCTTAATTAAACAAGAACAGTTAACGTGGGTTAAAATCACTGTAGGTTTGTAAGTTTGATACACATCATTTGAGCAATTTATAAAATATTTAATGTATTCGTTGACTTACTACCAGCACCATGCATTTCAGAATAATCTACCTAAATAAATAATTTTGTCGTTAACGAAGGATCCAGAGCTAAACAGAAATACAATTCGACACTAAAGATACTATTCCACGTTCTAATTTAACCTGTTATTTGTCTTCTTTAGCAGGAGGTATTCGCGTTCTTCCTCTTATCATTCACAGCGTTACCAGTGCTGTGGTACTTTTTGTTTACCTTTAATTTGTGAAATAAATAACATTTTTGTGCTATTGTGATTTACAACTGTGTTTGACATACACCAACAAATCTATTACAAAAACACCATTCCTGGCAGAGTTAAGGTCATGTGGACTAAAGGAATAAATTTAAATGTTTTTCATAGTTTTGTATTTTAATCTTGTTATTATTTTTCCCACTAAAACTATTCTTTACCTACATGTAAAATATTATGTTGGGTATTATTTGTGATATTATCATAATTATATACCTGACCGGTTTGCAACGTAAATGGTGTAGCCCTGCTTTTCCCCTTGTTACTAATGGTTTTTTGAATCAAAGTAGAAATCTCGCATGAGAAACTGATTACGGATTGAGATATGGATGTACGTCGATTCTACAGATAATATTTTGTGGTTTTGTTAACAAATAAAATAATACTTAAGAAACAATCTCAAACTTCTGAAATATTTTAGAGATAGTTTTATTTCAATTTCCAACAAAACCTTAATTAAGTTATGACAAAGAATGTGCTAGTACGATCAGAGGTCAGTATTAGAGTTAGTATTTAAATAGTATTTTATTGAATTTCATAGACAAAATAGAATTTGTGGACACCAATTTCAACACAATGGAGTCAACATAAATAAAATGGTGAACGTGTACATTTTGTCCACGGATGACTGTTATGTAGAAAGAAAAAATAGTTTTGCATATATAAATAAGAGTATTATAAAAAGTAATCTTAGAACGTTTGATCACTCAAGCTATAAGCGAATTCCATGTAGTTTATGATTCTATTTCAATATTGTGACTTTTAGAGTGGTATTACTGAAACAAAAAATAAATAGAATCTACTACTGAAAAAAATGCAAAAAAAAAAGAATTTTCTAATCATAAGTATGGCAGTACTTATAGTGGGAATGGGGGGGGGGGATACACAATACATGCAGTGCAAACTATTTACTTATATACCCCTAAATAATAACTAAATAATAAAATATTTTAGAGACATCCTTGGGCGATAAACAAACCACATACAAAATTACAAGTTGTAGAACCACTTGAAAAAGTCAGCAGAGCAGATACAGAAAATTCACAAAACCACAAATTTCTCAATCTCACTGACTGAACACTTCTAGCTGTGTAACAAACAGACTTACCATAGTTATATGTGCACCAAATAGGACAATAGCACAGGGGCCACGTGCTAGTGCTAGCGTTTTTCTATATTAATCAACCTTCAGTATATGCACATAACCCCTACATCACCCCAATGACACTGCACACTATAGGGCGTGTGTCATCATATGTACAGCACACTTGCATACTCACAATGTGGACACAAATCATAAATGAAGAGAATGCACACCACACACTCACTATTATTCGTACATACCATAATATTATGGTGCATACCCACATTGATGATGTACATACAGTATATATGAACACAAATGAATGAATGATGCATAAGATCATGTCATCTTGTATGAAATAAGTTCATGAACAAGTAGAAAAAATAATTTTACAAAAATTTAAAGTGTGGGAATGGTTGTACCAAAAAGTGAGGAAACAAGGAAGGAATAAGTAAGGTGTAATAAAACTTTTTCTGTGCAACCTCACAAAGGGCGTGTCCAGCATCCGATTCAAGCCAACTTTGTTTTTCTGTGTTCAGTATATTATACAAGTTACGGGTACATATAAAAGTATGTATATGATTTTTCTACTTTTGTACAGACAGTAACGAATCCATGACGTCGATACCCTGAAACCACTTAGGATTTTTATCTTTGTATTTTAATCCACCTATATTGCTAATGTAAGAAACTTTGTTGACTTCTCATGCAATTACAAAAGGAGGAACAAAAGGAGTTGTAAAGAAAAAAACCATACAAGTTATGGATCTACACGAATATCTGATTATTCTGGTGTCGCATAAACAGACTTTACAATACATGCATTTCCTCCAATAATTCGATTCACAGAAACCTCTATTCATTGTATGATAAGCATAATTAAGTTTGATAATTTTAGTCCACCTGACTTATTGTACAGGATGTTAGACACGTCTCCTTGTGAGATTGTACAGGGGAATTTTTATCACACCATGACCATTCCTACTTTGTTTACTCGCTTTTAGTGTACCTATTCCTAAACTTTCAATTTTTTAAAACCATTTCTTCCAATTGTAAAATGGCAAATCCACAGTTTTGAGTGTTTGAATCATTGTTTACCAGAAAAACATCTTCATATAATATTTTTGATTTATCAAGATATCTAAGGAATAAAAGTTAAAGATGGGTTGAAATACGGGATCAAAAGTCAAGATAACTACGTGAGTATAATGAGACAGAACGATACAGTACTGTGAATCATAGTGTCGGTAGACTTTATATGTAGGAATGGCCAAGGTACTCAATAAGCATAATACAAATATGCACGCTAAAACATCAACATTGAAAGAGTGTTTTACTTTAAAAGATGATTGCCACTCACTTTCATTTGTTTCTCTACCCAACAAGTCGAAAAACAAGGCAAGAAACCATCGCTAAGATACCAAACCAGAAAGTGACCAACTCCCAAATTGTTCATCTTTATTCTTCTTCTTCATCTTGTTTCAGTCGAGATAACGCTACAACTACTTTTTCACTAACGTCAGTTTAAACCTAAGTCAACTCTATGTGTTTTGGGGCAGTGCTTAGTCATAATAGCTGGTAGTAATTAAAAAAAAGCATAATTCTAGTGTAAACGATGTTATCATTACCCCTTGAAGTTAGCTATTTTGATGAAACAGGAATTACCAGCCAATAATAGATGAACATTAAATGACTGTAACAAATAGAATACTCAGTGTTTTGTAAATTATAAAATCGGTGTCTTTAGGGAGACAACTACTATATTACGTACGAAGTGAAGGAGAAATAAAATCAATACACATAATATTAAACTTTATTACATACATTCATAGAATACATTAACTTTAAGTCAGTGGAAAAAACGTCACAAAATAAATAATAAAAACATTTTGGAAATGTAAAATGATGAAAGGATGGCAGTGCCAAAAAGAGTGAAAACAAGAATATAGGGATGATACAACTATACATAGATCATCCCTACATCACTTTCAATATTAAAATTTAATGTCACACTATAAAATGCGTACTTGACTTTAGTATTACTGCAGTTGAAAGTTATATATTGCTGGCTGTTGGTATGCAGTTTGTTTATCATAATATCATGGTCATGTCAAGGTAGGCATCAATGTAGTGTAACCAAGAGCCTATGACTTACGTACAATGAAAACCAAGTTGAGTCAAAACAAGTTTTGATTATTACAGACTTTTGCTGCGAAGTTGATCAATTCGACCGACCTCGCAACCATTTTGTACTCGTGCATATTACAGTGTAACATTAAATTTTAATATTGAAACATAGAGATGATCTATGTTTAGCTGTATCATCCCTATATTCTTGTTTGCATTATTTTTGGCACTGTCTTCCCTATATCATTTTACATTTACAATTTAAGTGTTTCCATGTATGTGCCTTTGTTTTAGTCTTGTAACATGTTCTATAATGCATAAAATGAATTTCATGTGAGGGTATCTATGGGGCCAATGCCCAAATGGTAGAAGATTTATTGTAAATGTTACATCCAACACTACACAAATTTACCTTGGGTTACAAAATTCCAATCGGCAGTGTGAGGGAAAATATCTTAGTAAAGATTAAAATACTTAGTAAGAAAACAATAATGAATTTAAATACATTAAAATTAAAAAAAAAACAACAACAAATAATAACGAAAACAAATCTAGACAAACGCTATAATAAAGTCGTCATTCAAT
>NW_013665916.1:586114-598291 GCF_000517525.1 Limulus polyphemus
ATGCTAGGGCATTCATGAAGGAACAGGATATTTCTAGAAACAGGTGGCGTGATACTAGTCACGCGACCTCGGTGACGCAACAATAATGCAGCTATAACACAATGACATGTTGACATTCTACCAAGAAATACCGTCTGGTGGTTGGGAATTGCACGACACAAAATTCATATAAGCTGCCTTGAGTCTTAATATTGCTTTCATCATACAATGTAACGTGCCAATATGCTGGTGAACCAGCAATCACCTTCCAATGTATCCACATATTTGGGTATCTACAACACTAGAAAGGCACCAGCACACATAATGACGTTCACGCATTTGAAATTAAATCAGAACCTTGATATGCTCACCTTCCTCCTAGCAATCACTACTGGAAATGACTAAGCACTCTCCAAAGCTTTTATCGCTCCATCCTTCAACAATATTGTGTCTCAATGCTAACTATGTCCCTAGGACTCAAGGAATACCTATCATTTGTTGTTTTATTGTATGCGTGTCACTTATATCTATATAGTGATGAGTTATTGTTGTCTAGTCCAAACGCCCATCTCGTCCCACAATGACATCAACATATTCAACCAGCAACTCACTGAGTCCTTGTCATTGTGTTGAATCTAAACTGCTTGTACAATCATCAACTAATAATCTCAGAAGTTTTAACAGATATGTGCTCATCATCAGATGTGAGAAACTGAAATGTCACCAATTATACAGAATAGCCAAATGCCCATAGCTGCAGATCAACACTTCGACTATACCATCACTTGAAGAGATATCTACTAAAGCAAGTGTAGCCTGCTTTCTAGACAAGAAATAGTATTTCATGCATTGGTTCGCGGTATATAATAATAATTCACTTGATATAGTCTGTAGTGTACCGCAGAATATTACTTGTATACTTAGAGACACTGTGAACTCATCTTTAACATAAGCTCACATAGGCCACTGTTCTTAGGCTTGACTTGTCTGACATGGGATGGTTTTCTCATATAACTACGGTTGACATGTAGCATAGGTAGTCCCGGCTGACAAGCTCTTTTGAAGGGCTATCTTTATGATATCCATGACCGAATCAAGATTGGAGGCAACTACCCATATTATGAAAGTGGCAAAACCAAGAAAAAGCTGGAGAGGTGTTTCTCCTTTAAACTTCGCCTGCACATACTGCACAAGAAAAAACATCTGAAAATCTCTGCGATATGGTCATCCTTATGATACCAATGATTGAAGGAAAATGTGAGATAATTACCTTTATTCTGCAAGTGACAAAACCAAGCCAAAATGAGATGTGTTCTTCTCTGTTACACGTAATCTGTCACTTTCAGGCAAAGTAAAGCTTTTTTAACTGGGCAGAATGGTGACTTGACTACTTTGAGTGTCCGTGTTCACAGGAACTCAACTATACTTCTGTGTATCTCTGCCAGTTCATCACAAAAGCCCAAACAGCCAAATATATGCAAGTTGGGCAGACCACTTCAACGTTGGGCATAATCTGATTACTTCTTTATGCCCCTCATACTCCTGCTGTGAAGTTGGACAGAATGAGGCATTCCCCTATCTTGTTTGAAAACAAGGTACAAATACAAACAGTTTCAATAGAAACACCCTATTACTCCACAACCATAGCTCACATTCCACCTGCACTGCCTTGACTGCCATATTGAGGGAAGAGATATCTGCTCCTGCTGTGGCACAAATAGTATGGGAGGACCTGGAAACCATTCCCTAACTGGCATCCAATGTGGCTATGCTAAGGCACCAAGACGTGCTTGCAGTAACGGAGCTTGAACTAGTGTTGTATCAAGCTTTTGTCAATGCAAGCATCATTTGATCTGGCCATGGTTGGGCGACTGCATCTGTTGCTGGAGACTTTTTTCTTTCCTGTGACCTTCTCAAAGGCAATTACTTCATACTTACTTCTGTTAAGGTGACGAGTTCTTAAATAGCCATATGATATTGTATTGCTTCACTTAGGAAACCTTCAATAACTATATCCAAGAGAATATCCTCAAGATCTGTAGCTGACATAGAGAAATATGCTTTTCCATGTGGCCACCAAAATAATCTACACAAGTAGCCAGCTTCTCGATGTTTCCTCTCTTTGAATTCCTGAACTCAGTCTAATAATTAACTCAGTTTTCTATCATATTAAAATGCTCACAACTCATTTATGACCATGTCACGGTCATTGAGCTACTCCTCATTCAAGCTTTCAATTAATTGAATGTTAGTCCATACATGCTTAGCATCAGACATACCTGACTGTTCTGAATCTAAACATTATAGGCAGTAATCTGCCTGAAATGCTTAAAGAAGTGACCTTGAGAAATACCTTTGAATGTTTATTAAGTAATTTGCTTCACCTCACCAACAGATACCTAGATCTGATGAAACAAAACATCTCCTGTGGCATCTCAGTCAACATATGGCTACAACATAACATCACAAATACCAATTGGTGATGATGTCTAGAGACTTGTGGTTATTGATTTTGTTTCACAGAGTATTGCTAAACTTGTGAGTCAAAACTGTATGATTTCAATATTTGGGACTTCTTATGGCTTCAGAAGCATGTCTCCAGCCTGGAAAAGCTTTTGCCATCGTTTTCTCTACTGGAAATTTGTTGTCTTCTATGACGGTAAAGCTGCTACAACCTCCACTTCTCTCCCTGCCAGGAGTGACATAAATTAGTGGTGGGGTTTAATTTTACTTATCAGTAACACACTGAAATCACTATAGAAGCACCCCCCTACTTGGTGCAGGAAATACAGACAGTATGTCTGTATTTCAGTTTTCTCTGTCTCCTGCAAATCAAAGTTCAGGTTCTGATAAGAAGATTTGGAAATCCCTGACTGCAGTTTTCCATGAACCTGTGGCTGGAACAAGATCAAAGACATCACTCTTCATATCAGTGGTGAAAGCCCAACATCCAGGAGAGGACTTCTCCTAGATTGTGTCATATTATCATATTGTGAATCACATTTGGCGATTAACTCCTCCCCTTATTCATATCCCATCTAAAAATGTTATTTCTAAATTTTCTAAAATTGAATTTATGTTGGAAAACAAACCTGGATAAAGCAGATTAAATATAATATATTATGGTTTTATAAAAGTGACTTAGGAATACTTGTGAAAACATCACAGACCTAAGAATATTTTAGATTTTAGACATTCTTTTTATTCTTGAATATCTTTTCATATTAAATTACTTTTGTTTGAAATGTATGAAAAATGTTTTACATGACATACGGTAAACCTTATTTGGTTTAGTGAGTAGGTAGTGACGGTAAAACATTCAGGTGATTCCAAAGTGACTTGAATCCTTATTTATTGCATATTATTGTAAAGTTTATTGTATTGTTATAACACTGTCTTTTGTTGGTGGGATATTTCAAATTATCTGTACATTCAGTACATTAGCTTATATCTTCCTTAACATTTTTACAAGTCTGAACACTGTAGACTTTGTAGGTCAAGTTTACAAGTGACACTAACTGCACAACAATAATATAAAAATAAAGTTACTTGTACCACTTCACGGATGAAATTAAATACATACTAACTGATTCACCCTACCAGATGCAAAATACTATGCTATTTTCTTAACTATTTTCTATGCTGCTTCACTGAAATCTGTATTTATAACCTACCCTTGAATTTACTAGAAATTCTTGTGAATTCTTCTAGAAGTTTCTAGGTGTTCTAGGTCTACATTTCTTATCTTAAGTCATTATAGTGCCCCACAGTTCCCTACAGTGAATAAACAAATTAGAACACGAAAAATATGTTTTGCAACATTGCCACTTCTTGATTGTGAAGTCCCTTGAACATTCCTAACACAAAATAATAAAACAGTACACTGAACTAGTCACTTTCCAAGTCTTTTTGGTGATTTCCTCTTCCAAGGCCAATGTTATATAGATGTAATGACTTTATGTTCTTTGTTTCTACTACCTGTTCTGTAAGTGAGGAAATTCTTCCTAGGTAAATGGTTGAGTGAATCCACTGTTGGTTCCATTCTCGATGATTCTCTAGAAGTAGTTTCCAAAAAACAATAGACTTTTCAGTAGGCTAACTTTTCACTTGTAAATTCTTTGATGGAGTTACCCAGTTTGCTATTCTTTAACCTACATACTTTCAAAAATAATCATGGTGAATGATCTTGGGCTTGGATTGCTTATCATTCTGGCTCTTGTAGTTTACATCACAACAACTTTTCGTTTTATCACAAGCTGATTTAATCTTTTCTGGGTAAACTCATGTACATCATTTTCATTCTTCACAACCATAAAAGTTCTTCCAATCACCATGTCCTCAAGACATGCCAGAATAATTGGTTCTATACATCCCAGTCATTAGATGTAGGTAGATTTATTGCTGAAAACTTGGTAAGGCAATGACAGCCATCCCTGTTTCCACCAGAAGTTTAACCTCCAGTGTAGTAATTGGCATTTAATATACATGGATGTTCTGGTCATAGACTATGAAGCTATTTGGAGTTAGTTTAATCTTATATCCATATCTCAGTATGAAGTCAGTTCCCAAGATGCACTCATCTTCAATGTCAATTACCCATACATAATGAGGTATAGATAAGCTTTCTACAGTAAGGATAACTTTCAAATTTCCTTTCGTTTGCATCAATCCCTCTTCTTTCTTTATTTATGAAGGAAGTTCCCACCTTTCATTACAAATTGGGCCGAACAATTGAATTTGTAGAATCAATGTCAATCATTAAGCTGCAAAGTTTTCCATCAATAAACCCATAGATTCATGAAAGATTTTCCTCAAAAAATAAGCGTTTTTTTTTTTTCATTTGAGGTAGATGGGGTATTTCCAGTTAAAATTATCTCCTAAATCCAGCTAGTTTTTGTTTCTTTTATGTCTGGTTAGCCATTTGTTGTTCCTTTGATCTGGTTGATTCCTCGCAATCTCGACTGTAATGTCTGAGTTTCCACGTCTATAACAATCTTCTTTTTTTTTTGGTATGCTTTGGGAAGAGTCCTTATTCCATAAAAGATTTTTTCTGCAATTTCTGGCAACATGTCCTCTTAAGTTACAACTGAAACACTTGTTGTTTTGTGGGTTATTCCATCCATTCTTTATAAATATTTGTCTCAACAATCTTTTATTTCTTCTAGACTATTATAAGTGTCAATTGATGTTTCAATATTACTCGATCCGATGTTCCCATAACTTTGAGGAGGTATTTTAGTTGTTTATCTGCAACCTTAACGGATTTTAGCTCCATTGTCAACTGCAGTGCTTCCTTTAAGGATGCGCAACTACTTTGTTTCAACCTAATTCTCACGTATTTGTTTGTTATGGCATCTATAAACTGATCACATGCCAGCGATTCCACTATTTCACAAAGAACATCTAAATAAAAACGGGCAAGCATTTCCAAATCTTTTACAAGTTCAGCTAAGGTCTCATCTTTCCTCCATACCTTGTTCTGAATACTTATTTCTGGTACAACACTCCAAACCTGTTGGATAAGGCAGATAATAATGATTGTTGTTTGTTACTGCTCTTAGCTGGGAGGTTACTTAATGTTGTCAACTTGATCCTTTTAAATGAACAGCGAAATGAATGGCTTATTGTTCACCAGGAAAATGATTTCGAACTGCGCCTGTTCTGTTTCCCATGGTACTTTCTAATCATCGTTTATAGGTTTTTTGATTAGCCAAAGCTTAACTGGCTAGCTAAATTCAGAAACCTTATTTAGTAGTGTTATAGCTGGAATAGTTCAGGAAGGTCTTTCAGTAACAAATGGTATAGCAATAGTGTTAATAGCTGTAGACCAGATAAGTTCTCATATTCGATATTTTGTGGTAGATGGAGTTTAAAGTTGACACTCCCGAGCCAATGCAGATAGAGGTGTGCTTGGTTTCATCTTTGCATTCAATAATGAATTTTCCAGATTCTGTAACTAATGTTATTTTCTACCGTGTTGATGTCCTTCCACACTTTACTTTTGAATTTGTTAATTTTTTCATTACAGCCTTGCTGTACTTCTTCACTTTTGCCACTACAGTTTTCCATACTTCTTCAATCTTATTAATTACAACAGAAATATATATATATATATATATATATAAGTAAACAATTTGAATATACAAATATAACACAAGAAAATGAAAAATGTGGCACAAATGAAATAGTATGCATTTTTGTTCAATTTTATTGTTTTAATCTATCTATATATCTCTAATACTTTCATGGATTTTGTCTTCAGTCAGAATTTCTTTTATAATTTGATTCTTTCATAAATAGTATATCTCTTTCTTTTAATTCTTCTCTTACATTCCCATTTTTTTATATCTTGGTCTTATTTTAATTTTCAGTAGATATATTCTTGGTTTTATTTTATTTTCTGTCTCTTTCTTCTTATTTACTGTCTCCCTTTTCTTGTTCTCCTTCAAATACTCTGTCTCTTTCTGCTTGTTGTTCTTTCCATTTTTTTATTATGTCTAACAGGTTTCCTATCTCAGTTTGTGCCTTTGTAATCATCTTGAATGAAAGTTGACACTTAGTAAATGTTCTATTATATTTTTACCATTTTGTCATTAGCTTTGCCTTATTTTGCCATTTGTTGTAATATTGTTCTTTTAAATTATCTGTTGAAAACAGTTCAATGTCCATTGCACGTAAGTGATAACAAGTTAGTTTACTTCTTCCTTAACGTTTTTACAAACTTGAACAATGTGGAACTTGTAGGTCACGCTTACAAATGATGCTAACTGCACTAACATAAAGAATAAACTTACTTGTACCACTTCACGCCCCCAGTGGCACAGCGGTATGTCTGCGGACTTACAACGCTAGAATCCTGGTTTCGATACCCGTGGTGGCAGAGCACAGATAGCCCATTGTGTAGCTTTGTGCTTAATTACAAACAAACAAACACACCACTTCACGACTGAAACAAAAACATACTTATTCAATCTACCAGAGAGAAAAAAACTGTTATTTTCTTAATTATCTTCTCGGTGCTTCAGTGAGCCTGTTAGTTATAGTCCATCCTCAAATTTACTAGAAAATATGACGTCAAGTCTTGTAGAACTTTCTAGAAGTTCTAGGACTATATTACTAAACATTTCAATTTTAACATTATGATTTACCATCCGCAACGCTCTCTAGCAAACAAACAAATTACAATATTAAAATTATAGTTTACAAAAGTATTCAAATAACGACCAAAAATATTGTTATATAGCCTGGCTTGGCACAGTTTTGAGAGGTCAGGTAGTTACAAATAAATCCTAGTCGGTTTATGCAATGCTTTTCCAGGATTTATAGCCTGAAATTAGTCCTTTCCAGATTGACAGCTACTTTTCAGGTGTTGAGTATTACATAAAGACCTAATCTGAGTGTGGCGTTAACTTCATTACAAAAGAGTTTGTTTGGTTTTTGTTAAGCGCAGAGCTACACTAAGAGTTATCTATATTGTGGCCAACACTAGTATGGAAACCCAGTTTTCAGTATTATAAGCATTCAGACTTAACGTTGAGCCATTGGGGACTTCATAGGATGAAGTCTGTGAAATATATATATATATATATATATCATTCACAATAAGGCTAAGAAAACCAAACTGATTAGTTAAAAGAAAAGTAAGTTCACAAATAGAAATAATAATAATAAGTCTTTATATACTACAGATTTATTTTGATAAACAAAAAAATAAAATGAAAAATGAGTAAAGCGCCCTCTAATAATTATAAAACCTAAATAATATTGACGATTTAATGTAAATTTAAGTACGATTTGTCTACGTTCAGTGGAGGCAATAAGTTGGCAAAATTACAGGTAAAATGTTACATTCTTTGCTGTATTCTAAATATGCTAGGACAACATTATAATAAATACTTTTAAGACCATGTTTTGTCTTTTTTTTAAATCATATTATTTGTCCAGCCTAGTAAAACTAGTTTTTTTCATTTGGGCTTATTCCTTGAGTTTCGGTCCATATAATATATTCTATTTCTAATGCTAGTACTACTGGTGTTGTGACCTTTGATTTAGAACACAAGTAAGCTAAATAAATTAGGCCTTCGCATCTGAAACAATTTAAATTTTAACTCCGAAATTAAAAATCTCCACTCGATGTATATTACTTATTAGTGATAGCATTGGGAGTGGATCGCACCAGCTAAGTTGTAATCTACCCTCAAGTTACTAAAATTGAAATAAATGCTTTTGTGTGTGTTAAAACTTAAATACAGTATTTTATTTTTACTGAATATAAATTATTTAGTATAACATAAGTGCCTGATATGAGAAAACACCATATAGTTATAATAACTAAATAAGTGCAATAATATACCTAGAAAAAACTATTATAATTTCTTTAACTTAAGTTTGACCACATGTACCCTCTTTTACTTTTAGTCGATTTCCCTGTATTTGGGGACATAACACCTATTTACTCTGTAATTGGTCTTTTCGTAAATATCAAAGTAATTATGTTTTATTTTAATCATGAATACCTAACTGCTCTTGTACAATAAGATTACTATCCATATCTTCTTCAGTATAAAAACAAGACCTAAAACAGCATTTTACAGATAAATTTGAATTAGGGACAACAAGAGACCATTTAATCCTTCAACAGTTCAAGGCTGTTGCTGCATTCCCTCTATTATTCTTAAGAAAAAGCAAAACATTAAACCACCCTCTATTTTTCAGTAATGCGCTGGCTTCCACTACAGCCAATGGCAACTCACTCTTAAATCAATCACTTTATTAGAAATTAGAAAAATAACTGGGTCTATGCTTATCTTTATGAAAACTTGAATTTTTACCCTCACAGGAATTTATCCTATCAAGTCTATGGATAATTTTGTAATTTCAATAAGATCATCACTTATCCTACTTTTCTCAAGGGAAAATAAGTTTTTGTGAGTGCAGGATATCAATAAACAGAATGAACCTATATATATAAAAGATAACCTACTCCTATAAGATAACCCTTCATCCTTATAATCATCCTAGTAACTTTTCTCAAAACACTTTCCAATAAGTAAGTATCGTAGATAAGACCGAGTAAAAAAAAAACATGTTTTACATCCAGAGTTTTTGAAAAAAGGAAGAAAGAGTTCTTTTTTTTTAATGACACCTTTGAAAGAAAGTTTCCATCCTTTTTTGTCATGATTGTTGCTTGTTTTCAAAGGGTTCTTGTCAAACAGAAGTTTTCTTTGTTTAATTTTTTTTCATCAAAACTATACAGAATTTATGACAAAGAAAAATGGCAAAATATTAACTGTGTTCATCTCATTTTTTATTCAGAAGTCTTCTTTGTTTATTTATATGATCGAAAAAAAAGGTGGCTGCATTAAAGAAAGCAGGCAGGGATGCTAAAAATGTATTTTCTTTTACTTGGCTTAAGGAGACTAAAACTTAATTCAGAATTCCAAGTGAGGCCTAACTATTGATTTGTATTGAGATGTAATTACATCTCTTTTTATTTGAAATCAATATATTTATATTTACACCTTAAAATTGTATCAGCTTTACTACTTAAAGGTCATTTGCCAAATATTCATCCACCTTACCAAGTTATTCGAGTCCTTCTGTAATACAACATCTCAGTACAACTAGAAATACTTGAGAAATTATTATCATTGGCAAATTCTACTAATTATGCTCATATCAGTGTTACTAATGTGAGTAACAAGAAAAAGCAATGGCCCAACAATAACAACATTTTTTATTTGCATTTATAAGAAAGTTACAAAATGAATGTAATAATTAACATTATATGCAAGTTGGCAAAAAGCACTAACCTTTGAGGCATGTTCAGTATGACTAGACTCAGTAGTAACAACCTTTTGCTTTCTCCCATCCAACCATCTTACAGTCCAATTAACTAGTCTTTCCTTAATCCCTTCCAATGTGGTGTTCTATCTAATTTTTTGTGTAGCATGTTATCTAGAGCTTTTTGAAAATCAAAGTACACTAAACCTTTTCCATCATCAAGATAAGAAGGAACCTCCTTGAGTAAAATATTAATAAAGAAATCTTTCAATTTGGTGAATTCATGATGGCTTTCTTTTTTGGTATAACATTTCACTAGATGATTTTCTAAAGCTTATTTTATGAAGACCAGAATTTTTCCCACTATAAAAGTAAGACTAAATGACCTGTAATTTCCTGGGTAACTCTTATCCTTTCCTCTCATTTAAAAATAGAAGCAACATTAGCAAATCTTCAGTTTGGAAACACCTACTCACTGTCTGTTGTACAACCAGAAATGATCTGTGGAGTTTAAAAACAATTTTTTAAATTTTTAAGAAATTTTGTGTATATAAGTGATAGACAAGCTTTCTTAAACTTCTCACCAGTATAACAGTAACCTTTCTTTTGTTAATGGGAAGTTTATCTTTAAATACATGTACACATATATCTAACACTTGTCACCAGTGGAATCAGAGGGCTTGTCAGAAATATCAACAAGCATCTTTTTTCCTCTATTTCTGTCAGGAACCTTCAGCTCTACACACTACAGCATTATACATTCCTTGATATATCTTGTACAGTATAAGTATAAAAAGTTTGTTTGTGATAAACAAGATAAATCTTTGTTTTTTATAGATTCTATAGAAAGTTTTAAATTCTTATAATGTCACATCATTATAATATCTGTTTAAGGAAGACTTAGTAATGCCAATGATGTCTAACATGCTGAAAAAGTAACAGCAACAGTTTTCTATTTTAATACTTTTTTCAAAAACTTTTAGTATTTATCAAAGATATGTTTTTTCTCCCCTACCATATTCACATGTAAGTATTCTTTTTTTCACATCTAATAAGAACTAGAAAATTATCTAAAGTTATATAGTTTGTAAAGAAAATAATCAAGAGCTTCCCTAAGTAATCTACTTTTCAACAAGTTCAAGTGCAGGTATCATTTTGTTTTACACATATAGCATAATTTGAATAGTATCTCAAACATAAGTCATTTACAAATCAAAATTAGAATAACACAATACTATTATCATTAATTTTTTGAACACAAATCATCTACTTATTTGAATTAATTTTACTGATTATTCAAAAGGCTAGTTTTAGTGTTTCAGGAGTGGATCAAGCAACCACAGTGTAAATGGGTGAAGACTACATTAGTAATTCACAGAATTTATGAGTAAAAATAAAAGAGGAATGTATAGTACTCTATCCAATGCCAATGAAGTCTTCCACTTGATACCAGGGCTTATCAGGGTAGCTTGAGTACGACAGACACAGTAGTAAAAAAATTGTACTTCATAAACAGTTATTGTTCATGCAGTTTGATAGCATAAATAGCATCTCAACCACCACTGTGTCTGTCACATCACTCCCAGCTTGACGAGCCCTGGTATTGGGCAAAAGGCCTTATCAGCAATGACTATAGCAGATATAGTGTTGTTGACATATTGTTATATATTCATCTTCTTTTCACTTACAAGTTCTTAGAAGTATTGGAGTATCATTACTGTTTTTAGCCACAAACACTGATAAAGTTGGTTAAGTTATTGTAACATTTTAGTTTGTGCCTTTTACAATAATATCTTAATAAACATAAACAACAAATGGTTTATTCCTGAAGCCAGTCTGATTTACTAAATGAGTAACTTAAACAAAAAAGAATAAGCAGCACAAGTATATACATGTAGAAACTAGAGTAGTATGGTATTGTTGAGAGACCAGTATTTGTCAGAAAACAATGTTGTCTTAACAGTGTTTTATTAAGAAAAATGTGTAGTGTTGAAAGAGAGAAAAGTACAAAGTTTCAAGTTATCATTTAAGTGTCAAAATTTTAACATTGTACAAATTGTTTATAATATAGATTAAATATTATATACTGGAATACCAGAAGTGTTGCTGAAATAATATATATTGATATACCCATACACCATGGCCATGCATGCAAATACAAGACATTTTGAATTTCTATGTAAATGTGCTCAGTAATCAAATGTCTTCTATCTCCTGACAGGCATAAAAAGCCATCACACTTGTCTGGAAAGCAATCTGTAGTACAATGTTAAAATGACATGAGCTACCATATTTTTCGGAATATAATACACACCGGTGTATAAGACTCACCCTTATTTTGAAGACAAAGTTTTTGGGGGGAAAAAAAGCTACAGTCGCATTTGAAAGATTTTTATTGAACAAAAATTCAATTTG
>NW_013665916.1:599129-611969 GCF_000517525.1 Limulus polyphemus
TGTGGTTGATGTCATTACAAGATGGAAGGCTCAGGATTCTGTTTATAACCTTTCAGGCTAAGATTCACCTAGGAGAGTGATGGCAGTGTTTTAGAAAAATCTAACTAGAGTAAGCAAGCAGCATTGACCTTTCAACATAATTGAACTTTCCCAAGATGTTTATCTATGCAACTGAGGCTGAAATCAGTACAAAGACAGTGTTCTGTGGCTTGTTTGGAGTCTACAGGCCTCATTATGTCGATCGACAAAGTGCTATGCCTACAGTGGTGTATTGAATATTGAAGATGGAGCCTGGACATGTAAAAAACAATTATGTAGTGAATAACTCTTCATAGCATTAATGACTGATGGGTAAATGTGGGTGTGGTGGTAGCCACATGAATGCTATGACATCAACTGGTGGTACTGACTGTAAAAGGATTGAATGGTTTAGCCATGATACTGGCACATTTCTGCTGGTACAGACATCTAGATGATGCAGCCTTCCAGAATTGGCACTTTTATGGTAACAAACTTTGCTCTCCCAACAAGTCACATTTTTACAGACTGGTTTTGATAATGGTGTCAACCTGCTGTTATTAACAGTGCATCAAACACATGCTCAACATGCAAGAATATAGGACTTCTATTCATTGGGTTGTGCATAGCAGGAAGAATGGTAAGATATTCCACAAATTATATACCAAGAACTTGTTGCAAGGGTTAGCCCATTGACTGCAGCTGCTCTAAACATGCGCAGAATTTTTGTAAGCCATACACTTTGTATAGCACACTTGCATTCACCTGCCAGAGGCAGACTGTACCCTATATGGTGAATCAGCAGTCACTGGGTTAAAGGCAATCATCCAAGCCAAAGGAGGTCCAATCTAATATGAATCATGAACTTTGTATCTAAAACACAATTGGAACATGGGTGTCCTTACAGTATTGACCATATATTTTATAGTATTTGAAGAAATTCAGAATGTCATTTTTTGTTTCTCACAAAACTGTAACATTATAAAATTGTTATATATACATGTATATAAACCATTTATGCACACACACACACACACACATATATATGTATATCTACTGAAATACAATGTATCAGACGTTAAAAGAAAATTTCATTGACATTGTAGTGATTATAAAACATATATAAAAATCATTGACTAAGGGACTACTCAGATCTATAATTTCTGTCTTTGTGAGTGAAAGTAAAAGAATGTGTATAATAATGTGTCACCCTCACTATATCTGCTATATCAAGTGCTGATGTAATATGTCACCCACACTATATCTGCTATATCAAGTGCTGATGTAATATGTCACCCACACTATATCTGCTATATCAAGTGCTGATGTAATGTCATCCTTACTATATCTGCTATATCAAGTGCTGATGTAATATGTCACCCATACTATATCTGCTATATCAAGTGCTGATGTAATATGTCACCCATACTATATCTGCTATATCAAGTGCTGATGTAATATGTCAACCACACTATATCTGCTATATCAAGTGCTGATGTAATATGTCATCCACACTATATCTGCTATATCAAGTGCTGATAAGGGCTTTTGTTCAATACCAGGACTCATTTTGTGCAAATTGGATTAAATTATTGAAATGTAATTTTCATCAAATAAATTTATTTCACAACATATCAGAATTAGGTTGAAGATTATTGAATACTATATTATTTATTTATTTTAACACCATATATTATTCATTACTATTATATTCTTGAATTAACCTGTTCATTATTTAAAAGAACTGGTGAACTAGCAAGCTAGTCTTCTTAAACCAGGAATGGATCAAGGGATCACAGCATACATCAATGGGAGAAGATCACGTTAGTAATTATTAATAAGAACTTCTGAGAAAAAGTAAAGTGTCGAACTATGTTTCAAGTACACAATACAGTGTCTGATATATACAGAACCTTTTCCCCAATGCTTTTCTTATTAGCTGGGATACATCAGACATAAAGTAGTGGTTGAGAAGCTATTTATAATAGCAAATTGCTTAACAACAACTTTTAAGGTGGGAACATTCAATACATTGTACTAGTACTTTTGGCAATTTAAACCTTTATTTATTACCTCTTTTATCCTTTTTAAGTGGTAACTCCATTTAGAAGTATGATATAGTAGAATTCACTGTGTGAGATAATTATTTTTAGAATTGAGATTGGTTTTGTTTTATTTTGAGACACCTTTTACTCATATGATATATAGAAATTTCAAGAATATATAGCATTCATGCTACTATTTTATTCTTATGAATTCTTCAGCAAAAAAGCTTTGTAAAAGTCTAAAAAATATATGTGAAACATAGTATATTATTTGATGTGGCACTTCATCAGTAACCCTGGAAAAGAGCAAATTGAAAGAATAAATTCAGGCTTCATATTGTGATGGAATGTATATTATATTTATCTTGTTTTGAGATGTATTGTACTCACACCATAATTCTGTATTTATATAGGAGTTTTAAGAATATGCAGCATTGATGCCACTAATTTATTACTGTGAATTATTCAGCTGACAAGCTGCATAAAATAATAAAATAAAAAGTGTGAAGCTCAATATATCATTAAATTTACCATTTCTGTGATTTAAAAGACATTTCAAAACACCATACATGCAGTATAAATTCAGCCACTATATGTAGTCTAGGCTTATTTTGATTTGCCCTTGTCCAGTGTTACTAATGAGGGGTGGAATTCCCTGAAACCAATATTGCTCTGTGTGAAATGGTGAATGAAATGATATATTGGGCTTCACATTTATGTTTTAGTATTGTTTTTTGTTTTATTTTTCAGGTCTTTAGGAAACATAAAAAGTAAAGAAATTCAGTTATAATATAATCATGGCATCAAGTTCCCTAAGTCAGGAAGATGCTGATCGTGAATTTGAAATATCATCACGTCGATCCCGTATACGTACTGCAAGGGCTAATGCAAGAAATGCTCCCACCTCTAGTCGCAGTGCTGTTGCTGATGGAGGCATTATTGGTGATGCAGAAGTCACTGTTCAAACAGGAGCAGTTTATACTTCTGGTATTGGTTGTACTGAAAGCTCTGGGATAGTGAGTGGAGTAGGAGATCAAGATGCTTCTCCTAAGCCAACTTCAAGAGCTAAAGATAAAAGATGTCCACGTCCAAATCATGTAAATAAAGGGAAGGCTCAGCGTGAGAGAAGGAAACTTCGAGAAAAAAGAAGAAGTACAGGAGTGGTGCATCTCCCATCAACAGAGGTAAGAACCTGAAAGGAACCATTCTTGTATCTTACCCGTATATCTAACACTGTATGTACATTATAAGTAGAGGTGGGTGGTTAGTGAAAGTTGATAACTAATTAATCATCAGGCACATTAGCCAAGTACTTTCAACTAATTGATTATTGTCATGAGACTTGGATAGTTCAAATAATTAAAAATACTAATTTTGATTAGGTGATTAGTTTTTTGAATTGTAATAGTAATCAGTTAAGCTGAACAACTTTGGATTAATCAAAAATAATAATGAGAAATTGTAATGACACTATTTTGTTACTTGGATAGTTGTAGTAACTGGAAACACTAGTTTCGATTAGTTGGTTGTTTTCGTCACCTTAATCGACTTAATCATAGTTTTGCTTAATCTGTGACGCTAATCAATGCTCATAGGTGAGTGATTAATCGAGTTAACCACCCAGCTCTAACTGTAGTACTTACGAATGTAAAACCATTACTACTAACTGAGCTGATGAGTTCAAACAGCAGTTATGCTTACAAACATTTGTGAAGTGTAGACTTATTGTGTGGTAAAACTACATACAACTATGAGTAACATATCATAGAATGTTTTATATAATAGCCTCAATTTTACTGTTACATTAAATTTGAATAGTAATATTTATCATGTCTTTTTGTGCTTAAGACACGATTTGTTGATTATATACATCTTAAGTGTAAGTAATGGGATGCTCCTGTGGATAAGTTTTAATGTAGGATAGAATGACAGAGAAATGAAGATGAGTTGTGGGCATATCAATCTTAGATTTATTAACAGTGATTAAATAACAATGTGTAAATGCTTAATTTATTACAAAACATATGAAGCAATTTCATCAGATAAGCAAGGAATATGGATTAAACAACTGTAATAAAATGATAGTTTGAGTTTTGGGGTCAAAAGCAATAAAATAAATATTTTGAATGCAGAAGAACTAAAGAAAATGAATCATAGAAGTTTGAATGACAGTAAAGAAAATAAAACCCAGAAGTGCTTTAGAAAGTTGAATATTGCTATAGAAATATTTTAGTCATTCACAAATGAAAATGTTTACCGTGTGATCATTCCAGCCATGGTGTGTGCAATTAAGACTTGATAAAAGAAAATCCAAAACACTGAAGGAATTTTCTTGAATCAATTTGGAATATTTTATTTTGTGGCTATGTATACTGAATATGATTTACACATTCATGAAACATCAGTGTGTATGGGAATAGGCAGAGAAACTGGTTCCATACCATAGAGAATGTCATAAACTTCCTGTAATTGTAGAATGTATGTGATATAAAACTTTCAAACATTCAGTTGATGAAAGAACAAATAAACAGTATAGTTCTTTTATGTATTATAAAGTTTACTAACTTACTACTGTTGGTAAATTTTGTTAAAAAACGTAAGTTTTGATAATACTTAAATAATAATGCTGCAAAATAAGAAACCTTTAGCAAGGTGTAAAAACTGTTTCATTTTTTGCTGTTTTTATACAACTTAAAATTTCATTTAGGATTGAATTAGATGTATGCACAGTAAGTTTTTTCTCATTTTCTACTTGTTTTTGTACTGAATGTTAAGAATTTGCCTAAATTCACAAAAATGGCTTTTTAAAAATAATCTTTATAACTTTATATAAATTAATGTAAGGAATGAATATATAAAGAATATGTCAAATTGAATAATATAATTGGTACTTAAAACTGTTTGTACTTGGAGAAATTCCATAATTACAGTATTAAGGAAAAAAACAAATACTTCAATTTTTAATAACCTTGGTTTCACCAGTAAAGGCATCACAAGGTACAGGTTTACATATATATATATGTTTAACCAAAGAGCCAGAAGTGACCTTGACATTCACCTTGAGACAAGTGAGGTGAGAAGTGGGGAGGATCTTAAATTGGTTTGGGCATTTAGAACTTTTTCTGGATTTGTATTTTAGACTTCTCTTTGTTTCTAAAATTTCCAGACTATTTAATTTTTTACCTATTTTGCAGATATGTATAATTTTGCAGTTTTTTTCTGGATCAAGTTGGTGTTTAGTTTCAATAAGGTGGGATGCAAATGTTGGATCCATTCTCCTTAATTTCCAGCTTTTAGAATATTCTTTAATCCTTGTTTCTATGGAACTATTACAGTCTTGACATGTTAATTGGTAAACACCACTGTTGCTGTACTTTTTAATTTTTGTCTTTATTGTTGCACAATATTTTGCCTAGATTGTTTATATAGTAGAAGGCAGGTGTATAGATTTCTTTGTTCAGTGTTATATATTTTGTGAGAAGGTTTTCCAATGTAGCTTATCTTAAACCATTTCTTTTTGTTGATGTCTTTTGGTACAGTATGTGGGTATATTGATTTTCAGTAAATGGCTTTATTTTTTTAAAAACAATGTTTCAATTAACTTTTTTACAGCAGTTTGTTTTATTGTTTTTAATTCTGTTTCATAATCTTCATATGGCAAGGGTACAGTGATAAGCCGATGCAACAAACTGTAGGACATGGCAAGTTTCTGAGATATTGGTTGTCAGTTTCTGAAAATTTTGAAGGAATGTATGCCATTATTTATGACAATATTTTTAAGTCCAAAGAATTAATGTTCCCTTTTCTCCAAATTCCATAGTATTTGTGAATTTAGAAGAGTCATAGAATTATCATAAACATATCTGTACCAGTATTTGACATCCTTTGTATTATTTTCATCACTAAACATTTATTCTCTAAATTATCTTTGACAACTTCTGCAAGCAAAGGAGAGAGAGGAAACCCATAACCAACCCATCATTCTGTGTTTATATTTGGTCATTAAATTTGAAGTAGTTCTGATCTAAGCAAATGGTTATTATTGTTTTTAAATCCTAGGTTTGTACAGGGCACACTTTTTCCTTATCCATTAAATCGCTAACAATTTGTATACATTTATTAACAGGTTATACTGGTGAAAAGACTACAGACATCAGATGAAAGAATTTTAACATTATTTAGTATCTCTACATTTTTTTTTCTACAAGCTCCAGAGTTTTTTTTATATACAAAACTTAGGTTTAAAACCAGTTACATTTGTGAAAATATTGTGAGCTTTCTGTGATATCTTGTAAGCAGGAGCATTAGTATAGGACACAACAGGTCTGATAGGGATATTCATTTTTGCAGATTAGTAAGTCTATACAGATGTGGTGGGTGAGGGTTCGTAATGCTTAATGACTTAGCTTGGAGTTCAATAAGTGGGCTTTTGCTGTTGTTCAAAAAAGATTTAACATTGTTGTTAAAGGTATTACTATCTTATCCATTTGTGTGTGAATAATCTTTTTAATGAGGTAAGGTAGTGAAAACCACATAAAAACAGAAGTGGTTCCTAGTATTACAAATATAAATCACAGACAAACACGCATGTGCACCATCTTTTTAGTGAGGCAAGCTGGTGAAAAACTACATAGAAAAGAATGGTTCCATATATAACAACATCTAATATATACAAAAGCCAGCGCATTTTGATAACAGTGCATTCCAACGATGTCTTTTATGTCATGTTGCTAAGCAACAGAAGTATGACCTAATATTGTTGTTAGTCTATGTTCTGAAAGTATGAAATGAAATATATAAACTACAAAGCTTTAAAAATATTTGTTGATTTTTTAATTTAGAGTCTCTGTTGATTAAAGATGTTTATTTTTTATTAAAAACTTTGTTGATATAACAGAAAATACCTTATTTCAAAAATGATTTAAGTTTAAAATTGGATTGATATTTTTTACTTTCATGATAAATTTAGTGCACTTGGCTCTAGGCTAGGTTCTCTCACACTATGTCTTTACTTTAGGCTTATTTGTTAATTTCTTTAAATCATACCAACATTCACTACACCAAGGTTTCTCGGCCCCCTTACACCCTCATCACTAAAATCATAATGGTCAGACAGTAATCGAACTATTCTATCTGGCATATAGTCATCTAGAATATATCAACCTAGTAACTCAAGTGAAGCCAGGTACTTTCACTAGTATAATAATAGGAGAAAATAACCTAGAAATCTGAAATTTTGCATCCATACTAAGTAGACCCTGGGGTAATATTCTTATCCACATACATGTGTGCACAGGCACCCCATAGTATACCCTGTAGTATATCAGTTAGATTAACAACTTCTAATGTATAGAAAAGTCAGTGCATTTTGGTAACAATGTGTTCCAACAATGGCTTTAATTTCATGATAAATTTTATGCACTTGCTAACATATATCAAACTAATAACCTGTGAGAAGCTGAGTACTATCGCTAGTATTAAATAATTGTAAGTTAGTGTTTATGTTAAAAAAAAACTTATTGCATTGATAACAAATCTGAATTTAAGTTTTTACCAAAAATTCACAAAAAGCTTTGTTTTATTTTGATAGAGATAACATGAAATACTAACTTAACTCGTAGTTGTTAATTTAACAATCTGACTTATAGCACAGCTGATAATTTTGCAAACATTTTCAGAGTACAGGTGGGAGTACAGGAGAAGATGAAGATGAACTTCAGTTGATGTCTGCTGAGACTAAACGAAACACAGCTCTCAATGAATCATTCACTTTAAAAGACCAAGCAGGAGAAGTTGTGGTAAAAAAGAATTTTGTAATAAATATAGATTTTTTTCATTTCTAGTTTTTATGTCAGATTTAAACCATATTTTTCATTCTATGTTAGCTTACAATAAAAAAATATTTTCTGTAACTTTAAAATGTGTAATTGTTTTATTACTTTTATAAATAAATTATTGATTTATTTTTGTCAAGTTCAGTTACATTTTGTATATAGGATATTTAAGATTTAAAAACTCAAGTTTTATCCAAGATACATGTACATTGTACATGTCAAGGTATACTTATGATTAATGGGACATAATGCTAAAGCACCAGAGTATTATATGTGATACTCAGTTATATTTACTTAATAGGCAGCTGATGCTCATGAACGTGGCAATGGGAACTGGTTGTTTTAATTCAACTTACAAGATTAGAAGAGAACTTTGTATGAGCATCACAAGTGACACTCAAAGCACATGTGATAGTTCAGGTTACTTTCACTCAAAAGAAAATGTAAACCTAGAATAAATACAACAAACTTTTTTTGTTAATTCTTTAGATTTTCATTACCCATTACACTAAATTTGCAAAAAATGATTAATGTTTATAAAAAACAAGCTTTATGGAATATCGAAATTACCTAAAACAGGGAAAGGGTTAAATTCTAAGTCATTTTAGAGAAAATAAGACAAATACTGATGTATACAAGAATGTAAATATTCACATACATGTCTGTGTGTGTAACTATCTGGCATGAAAAAAGTAGAAAGTATATTGTCTATACATACATAATACAAGTGTTTTTTCAATATTTTACAAGGTGGAAGTACAAATATAGTATTACATTTTACTGTATTCATAATACATGTAAATTTACAGATCTATCCACTGCCAGATGTTTGTCAGACATCTGATGCTGAAAATGTTTACAATGTTCATTCTAAAATAAATCTACACAAGCCCTTCTTTTCTAAGTTTTAGCAATGTTTTTCATTCTTGTAATGTTTTTATAAATAATGTTTAATGTAAATGTTCTTGTCTTTTTATTTACATGTAATACATTAGCATTTACATTTACTTACTGTTTTAATAAGTAATATTAATTAACCCATTTCCTTTTAGTGATGTATGTGTAATATTTTGAGGACAAATGCTGTTAATCCTTTCCTTTCCGGTTTACTATCTGGAATAAAATTTAATACAAGAAAATATCAACATGATGTGTATAAAAGTTGAATTTATCTGGCAGTTTAAGTTAAACCTGCCAAAAATATGTGGTTTTTAACTCTCTCTATGTTATAGCTAGCCCATTGGAATCAAATTACAAACCTTTTCAATACTTAAATGCTAATGGTAAAAAAAGAAGAGTTGATATCTAATATTGAAAGACTTCTAATTTTCCATAAAAAGTTCATGAAAAATTAGTGATACAAGTTTTTAGGGTTAATATTTTCATGTAAAAGCAGAAAGTGCCACAACTTCTGTAGATGTGTATTTCAAGTATTAAACAATATGATTAGTTTTATCTTTTTCTTAGGATAACATCTTACAGTCTTGTAATATGTACACTTTTTGAGTTTATAAAAAACAGTGACTTGTAAAAGAACTTTTCTTTATTTAGTTTCTCAAACAATTTACCTGAGTGTCATCCTTAAAATGTAAATATAAATGATAAGTAATACACAGTGAAAAATAAACAGTTTGCTTTCAGAATTGTTTATTTGGCAAGTTTTTTCTGTCTGTTTAGTTGACTTGATAATGACACTGAAAATTTGAATTTGAAGATTAGCTTGTTTCATTGTGTATTAGCTACCTAAAACAAAATTCATGGTAAATTTTGTAAAGTATTGTTATGCTCATTTCATTATCGAAATATAATATTAGGTTAGAAAAAATTTGTGAAATTATTTTGGGAATATATATAATTCCTTCAGTTAAAAGTTAAATGTCATACAAATGTTTTTTCCATAGTGACAAGTTTCATTTAGTAAGTTTTGCAACTTACAGAAAGAAAGTCTTCCTGAACCATACAGGTCCCGAAATAACAAAAGGTAAGCTGATATTTTTTACATTAAAATAGTTATAGGAGTACTTGTAGTTAGCATTCATTTGAGATTTCTTTCTGATATTTTTTTTTCAAAATGCAGAGGGTTGACTAGTTTTGAGCAGTAAGTAGTATTTGACTTCAGCATACATTGAAACAGTTGATTTTTTTTTATGGTCCTAGTTTTATAGGTAATGATTTAATAAAAATAGCCATATTTGGAGGAAATGGAAGTGTACTTCCTCATAATGATAATTCTGAGACAAGGTTATTTATCTATATTTCTCTTCTTAAAAATCTTGCTATGTTAAATATACTTATTTAGCTTTTTAATATTCTCTATGCTATGTAACTCTAATCAGTAATCTCAAATGATCTTAGGATTGGAAGTAATTAAATTTAGTCTTTTTTTTTATTCTTTACTAACATTAACGTTTTTTTTTATTATTTTTTTCTTTATTTACTGGGTGTGGTTTAATGGTTGGCATGCTAGACTCTGAATTCAAAAAATCCATGATTTTCATCTCATTGCCAAAATGTCTTACTCTGCTCTTTGAGGACATGTGTACTGAGAAAGTGATAATAGAATTCTGCAATGTGATTAGAGTAACCCAAGAGTTGGTAGTGGGTACTGTTCACTAGCTGCCTTCTCTCTAATATATCAGTTTGTAATGAGTAATGTTTAATGCAGCTAGCCCTTTTGTAGCTTTGGTTGAATATCTGAAATGAACATTTTTTTATCTCAGCCCATCAGATCTTGATGCTGATGATGAAGATAACCAAGACTATGATAGCACTGTCAATCAGTCAGACTCCACAGTTAGTTTGATTCAGGATGATGCTAATCGAGGTGCTCAGAGGAGGTCATCTAGTATCAATGGCCGACCAGAGACACCCTGCAGTGAAAATGCTGAAGAGGTATGAACTAAGGTTTCTAAATGTAAACTTTAAATAATACTTCAAGTCAGGTACATACTCACAAGACTTCAAAATCTAGATACAGACTTTGTTTTTACAGTTTCCATTGCTACAAAGTTTTTCTTTGTTTTTTCCAGTCTAAATCTTGTCATATAGTTAATTAGTTTTAATATATTTTTTCATAATTTAATTAACTTTTTTAAAATTTAAACTGCCGATATCATGTACATTCTAAAGTGAAGAATTAAAAAGACTAGGAGAGCCCTATGTAAGAATGAACTAGTTAACACATCCTTATCAAAGTAAAACATTCACGATAGGCCAAACTTAGAAACAAGTAGTCGCAGGAGCAGAACAATGAGTAATGCAAGTATATGTGAAGAGAACTTTTCATCTTCATAGTTCTTCTTGGAGTGTTTCTGGCTTTTACAACATGATTAGTATTTCATAGCCAAATAAATAAGAAGGTTCATAATAAAGAATGTACACAACTGTTCCCAGGCATGAAATCAACACTTCTCATTAAGATATTAGAGAAGACTCTAAGAGGTGTTAAGCTGATAGAACTAGAAAAAAAATTAAGTAGTATAGAATTAAATTTAATGAAATATAAAGTATTTTTTAATTTATTGTCTTATAAACCAGTGTTGTGGTAATTTGTCTCTACAAATAAAAATCAGTTACTTAAACCTGAGCTGTGTGTGACATAAATAAATTGAACAACAAGCAAGGTGACTTATTTTTCTTAAATGTTTTATATGTATTGCTTCATTGAGTAAATATCTAATGTGTGTTCTGTTTCATTAAATTTAAATGTGGTATAGTCATTAATTTCTCACTTATAAAAAAAAATATATAAAGCTGACATATACAAGGTTAACGTATTTGTTTCTTGAATTTTCTAAATGCTTGTTAATATTGTATTAACACACTACAGACTTATAAGTTAATTGTTTGCCTAAATTAATGTTATTTACAAGATAGCAATGCAAACTGTGTAAAGTTATGTTTATGTATTACATCTTACAGTAATCTTTGTATAGTAAATAAAATCAAGTGGATTGAAGCATGAACACTACTTTAAGTGATTCAATTAACTTTGTGAAATTATATACTTATATAACATTCAAGCAAGAATACAAACTACAATCCTTTTAGTTGCAGTTGATCAAATCTGACAAACTTTCCAATGAGTTAAATTTCTCATTGCATTCAAGTTCTCATACACGACAAGTATATGATATCCCAAAAATCCAATAACTCTTTCAGCATGGGCTCGGTCCCTGGGACTGACCTCGTAACCATTTTGTGCTTGTTATAGTTTTCATGTTGTAACTTTTATATTGGTAAGCGCATGTTAGTCAAATGTGGCAGATTATCAGTAAACATTACAATGCTTTCATACACAAAATAACAAAAAATTTTTTATTAAATCTTCTAAGGTTTGTAAAGCAATGTTTTTCTCGTGTCTTTTTTTCTTTTTGCATGTTGGATAGGCAACATGCAATATAATTTTTATTTTAAGATTAATAATACTTTTATGCATAAAAAAAATTTCAAATTTCACATGCAAAATCTTTATAATGTCCAATTAGTTATCAAATGTTTCTTAAGAAAAAACTTTATATTTTATCTGTTATTTTCAGTAATGAATCTCTGTACAGGTTTGGTAGATTTGACCAATCTCGTAACCATCATAAAAAAATTAGGGAATATATATTATACCTCTTTCATTCTAGAATGAACACAAATTATAGCACGAAAAAATAAATGTGAAGACTAAATAGCTTAAATATCATAACATTATACATTTATATGTATTTATTATTTTTATTATATTGACCTTTCAGCTGTGCCTGGCTAACAATACAGAAATTTCAATGACACGGCACACTTGCACTCATGTTACCGTATCCAATAGTGTAAAACTAACCTTTAATTTTTACAAAGTGACCTGTCTTGGCTGTATTTTGGTAGACTAGTATTTTGTAAAATACAGTCACATTTCAATTATTATACAATATATATGTATATAGATTATTGCTATTTAG